>NC_142928.1:138115301-138312801 GCF_046866305.1 Octopus bimaculoides
CCAGTCTTAACCATAAACCCAGCAGGATAACACTAATACACCATATTCAAGAAGTGCATATATCCCCACTACACTTAGATCAGTTTTATACACATACATTCACACACACACACACGACAGGCTTATTTCAGTTTCTTTGCTTCCATCTACCAAATCTACTCACAAGGCTTTTGACCTACCTGAGGCTAAAGTAGAAAATACATACCTAAGGTGCTATGCAGTGGGACTGAACCAGGAACCATTTGGTCCAGAAGCAAACTCCTCAACCACTCAGTCACACCTGCACTATGATACAGGAATAAATTTAGAGCTACATTGCGTGTCATCGTCATCATTTTATACTCACTTTTCTATGACAGTTTATATTGGTTGCGTCTTATCCCATGGAATTCCACCATTGTGGTCCTCTCTCTACCTCACACAAATAACAAGAGAGAACATTGCCAATTTTTGGTGTGCAAAGTGTGTATATATACATTTACTAATTTGTTTTGCTAGATTCCTGATGTGACATCGTGTGTTGAAACAAATATTGTTGTATTTTGGAGTGGTCATTTTTTTCTTTGCCATATAAACACTTGCACAATATATATTTTTTCTTCATTTGTTTATTACTGTTCCTATTTTATTATTTTAACTCATGTCCATTGTCAAAAAATTTCTGGACAATGGTCATAAGTTAAAGTAATTAAATAAAAACAGTAATAAGCAAGTGAAAAAAAATATATAATGTGTGTTTAGTTGGCAAAAAACAAAAAAAAAACACGGCCATCCCGAAATACAATGTGTGTGTGTGTGTGTGTGTGTGTGTGTGTATATATATGCACACACTCTTTTACTTGTTTCAGTCATTTGACTGCGGCCATGCTGGAGCACCACCTTTATTCAAGCAAATCGACCCTGGGACTTATTCTTTGTAAGCCTAGTACTTATGCTATTGGTCTCTTTTGCCGAACCGCTAAGTGACGGGGACATAAACACACTAGCATCGGTTATCAAGCAATGCTAGGGGTACAAACACAGACACACAAACACACACACACACATACATATACATATATGCGACGGGCTTCTTTCAGTTTCCGTCTACCAAATCCACTCACAAGACTTTGGTTGGCCTGAAGTTATAGCAGAAGACACTTGCCCAAGATGCCATGCAGTGGGACAGGATGAAAAAAAAAAAAAACTCCTCCTAGAGTCACATAAACTCATCAGGCCAGTTTCCTGGATTCTGTAGGGCATATATTCTCCACCTGGATGGGATGCCGATCCATCGCAGGATCTTTGCCAGCTGAGCAGACTGGAAGAAGATGAAATGTAGTGTTTTGTTCAAGATCACACTGCACCACCCAGTCCAGGAATCAAAACGATGATCCAATGTGTCCAATCACAACCTTACAATCATAAGTCCAACACCTTAATCACTAAGCTATGCACCTCCACTTTACACAATATCCCTTTGTGTTGTAAAAGGTATTTAAATGGGTTGGTGCAAGAGAGTGGAATTTGACCATAATACATGATCTCGAAATGTCCACTCCGACTCTAGTGAGCATGAAACAATGGGCTTACAAATGATGATGATGATGCTGATTAGAAAATCTGATTGTATGTTTGAGAACCAGGTAGAATCTTGTATATTTAACCCTTTGGTTACCATATACCTGTTAAAATACTCAACCTTTGTTTCAATTAATTTTGGAAGTAATCTTTAACCTTTTACTTGTTTTAGTCATTAGACCGTGACCATGCCTTGCAAAAGTTTTAGTTGAATGAAACAACACCAGTACTTAAATTTTTTGCTAAACCTGGTACTTATTCTATCAACCTCTTTTGCTGAACTGCTAAGTTACAGGGATATAAACACACCAACACCAGTTCTCAACCAGAGGTGGGGGAACAAACACAGACACACACACATATATATATGTATGTACACCCCTAAAAAGTTTCAGCAAAATTGCCATTACTTTGATAAAATTGAAGGAAATCAAACGAAATTTATACTGAATAAAATATATTATACATGCAAACATCATACAAGTTTGGAACACAAAACAATAAACATTTTCAAAGATATGAACGAAATATTAATTTTCAAACGATACAAAAATATGTACACACTAAAGCATTATTTGCTATATTCAATACTTGGTTTGGTTGCCCTTGCTTTCAATGACTGCATTAAGTCTTCTGTGCATAGAGTTGACTAAATTTCTGCATTTAACCGATAAAATCGATTTCTATTCATCCTGAAGGATATCTTTCAACTGTATGGGATTTTTTCTCCTCAACCTTCTTTTTCAAAACACTCCACAGATGTTTTATTGGGTTTAAATCAGGTGACATGGTAGGCCAAGGTAATACCTTTATCTTTTTACCTGATAAAAACTTAGTCGTCATCTCTGAAGTGGTGTCATTATCACGTTGGAACATGGAGTGTCTGCCTAGTTCCTTGATGCTTTTCAACATTATTTTCTGCAATATGTCACAATAAAGCCTTGAGTCCATTGTTCTCTCATTAAATGCGAGAGCTCGCACACCAGCTGCATTCATGCATCCCCAAAGCATAACACTTTTGCCACCGTGTTTCACGGTAGCCACAGTGCATTTGTTGCTGTTATCTTCATCTGGTCATCGCCATATTCGTTCAATACCATCTGATCCAAACAAGTTGATTTTAGTCTTGTCAAAAAAAAAAAAAGAATTTTATTCCAAAACTCCAAATAGACAGGCAGACAGACAGACAAATAGATAGATAGATAGATAGATAGATAGATAGATAGATAGATAGATAGATAGATAGATAGATAGATAGATAGATAGAAAGATATGTATAGATATGTATAGATAATGATGGGCTTCTTCCAGTCTCTGTCTACCAAATCCATTCACAAGGCTTTGGTCAGCCCAAGGCTATAGTAGAAGACACTTGCCCAAGGTGCCACACAATGGGACTGAACCCAGAACAATGTGGTTAGGGAGCAAGCTTCTTACCACACAGCCACACCTAGGCCTGTAATGAAGAATTTAGTAAAATAATTTTTTCATTATGAAGGTGCTGTTTGAAACATGAATGGACATAAAATTTTGATCATAGTTCTATGATACAAACAGAAACTTTCAATCGTAGAACTAGGGTTGGTCCTGTCCAGGATGATATCAAAAGGGGCTTAAAATTATCTAAAAAAAAAAAAAAATACATAACAGAATAATAAACAAAATTAAGAAATATAAACTAAATAAATAAATGAAATTGTGAAAGATTTGCTGTCGGATAAATACACTGGGAAATTTGATAATAAGAAGAGGCAACAAGGTAAGTGCAATGAAGAGATGGCTTGAGATACCCAAAGTGAAATCAATGAAAATGTCTGTAGTATTTATAGAATGGTCACTTACAAGAGAACAATTAAATTGTACTTTTGTAGATAATAGGCTATAGAAATCAATAGATCTTAGTCATTGTTGTTACTGTTTGCTAGTGATGATGTTGTTATTGTTGGTCGTACTGTTATGGTTTGTTTGTTTATGGTGGTGGTGTTGGTGGCTGTAAAGTGTAGCGTGTTGGGTTGGAGTGGTGGAATAGTGCTGTGGAGTAATGGAATGTGATAGAATTGCTAGCAGTACCACATGGAGGATTTCCACAGTGATACAATCAGGAGAGTTATGGCTTCATGTAAAGTGTCCTAAACAACAACAACAACAACAACACCACACATAGGTGCAGGGATAGTTGTGTGATTAAGAAGCTCACTTTGCAACCGTATGGTTTTGGGTTCAATCCCACTGTGCAGCACCTTGGGCAAGTGTCTTCTACTGTAGCTGAAGCTGCCTTGTGAATGAATCTGGAATTGGATAGATGGAAACTGTGAAAGCTCATCATGTGACTTTGTATGTATCTTTTTATCTGTGTTTGTCTCCACACCACCATTGCTTGATAACTGGCATTAGTTTGTCTACATCCTCATAACTTAGCAGTTCGATAAAAGAGACCAACAGAACAAGTACCAAACTTTAAAAATTAAGTCCTGGGGTCAATTTGTTCAACTAAAGCCTTTGAGTATGACCACAGTCCAATGACCGAAACAAGTAAAATATGCGCAATATGGAAACGTAATAATATCTATGAAAACTAAAGAATTTTCCAGTATCTTGGACCATCATGAAACTATTGCATCAAGGACTGGAACCACACATAGTCTAACCAATGTTTTGGTGTCATGATGTCTACCACTGTTCACTTGTAATGAAATGCCATTTCGTAGAGGGTGACTGTAGAGACGGACAAATTGGATTTGATTGATTTTCTTCTGATTATATTTGGCCAGCAAACACTGACTAGCTTTGAAATTCTTGTTACAAATATGTTGATGTGTGAAGCAGTGATAAGTCTCATCAAATGATCAGCCTATTTATAAAGTAATTATTCATCATATGCAGAGGTTCGATGTAATTATATCATACACAGAAGTGTAATGTTATAGTCACCATTTGCAATAGTGTGTTTTAATTATACACTCACTGTACACAGCAGTGTGATATCATCACATTATATGCACTAGTGTGATATAATATAATTATTCACCAGTCAGGTACAGGCGTGGGTGTGTGGTAAGAAGTTTGCTTACTGACCACATGATTTTAGGTTCCGACTCACTGTGTGGAATTTTGGGTGTTTTCTATTATAGCTTTGGGTACACCAAACCTTTATGAGTGGATTTCATAGATGGAAACTGAAAGAAGCCCATCATGTGTGTGTGTCTTTGTGGCTGTGTTTGCCCACCACCACTTGACAGCTGGTGTTGGTGTGTTTACGTCCCTGTAACTCAGTGGTTTGGCAAAAAAAATCTGATAGAATAAGTACCAGGTTTAAAAAATTGTACAACAGGGATTGTAAGACAAATAATTTGAAAAGAGCCAATTTTGTGTTGTGATTGAATTTGCCAATGCATTTCTGTGTCCAGATTTCCATCATTTTGTACAGAGCTTCTGCGGTAGATGAAAGAATCAACAACCCCAAAAGATCAGAACTTAACTGCAACACTTGGTGGCCCAAATCAGACATGCATACTATGTGGGTGTCTTTTCAATACGTTGTCTGGGTTTTAAAAGTACAAGAAGTGGTCAGACTATACATAACATGAAGACAACCACCATATATACACTGTAGTTTGCTATACAGAATAGTGTGTGATATCATCATGTTATACACAATAGTGTGTTGCAATTGCATCATATTCTTCAGAGTGATCTCATCACAGAATAGTGAATGTGGGGCCTTGTGAGAGTGGTGGTGGTTAAAAAGCTTCTTTCAGTACTTAGTAGCGAGTGTAACTTAGTAGCAAGTACTAAAAAAGGGTAAAGAACCCCATTTCCTTTGGTCATGAACGACTATGGGATTGCACCTAGAAAATTGCCCTCCGAGGTACAAGCCCAGGCAAGGTTGTTTCTGGAAGACCAGCAACTGTCTATGCATACCAGCCCCCCCCCCACCACCACCACCACCACCACTCTCCATGCCACCGATGTTATCTAAGGAAATGGCAAAGGCCAATACAGCTTGGCACCAGTGACATCACAACTCATTTCTACAGGTGAGTTGAACTGGAGCAACGTGAAATAAAGTGTTTTGCTCAAGAACACAACACACAGTCCTGTCAGGGAATCGAACTCACTATCTCATGATTGTGAGCCTGATACTCTAACCATTGAGCAATGCTTCCTTCAATTTCCATCTGCCAAATCTTACTAATTGTTTTAGGTACCTGTGTAGTTGTGAGCAGATATGCACATTCTCTTGACCTTCTTGACCTCTTGATCTTCTCGATCTCTTGACCAAATGGGACATAAAGAAAGTCACAGCTGGTTGCATCACATACCACACACATCATGCATATCAGTACCACATGCAGTTGAAAATATTATACACTGCAGTGCCACATGTGAAATAATGTACCATCACACACCAAACATGCAGAACCATATGCTATACATTGCAGGATCATACAATAAACATTACAGCAGCGCATATCACGTGTTGCAGCAGCATATACCATACATGACAGCACCATACATTATATATACAGTGCCATCACTCTAAATTGCTATGCCACATATGATGTATCGTAGCACCACATGCAATACCCTGCAACTGTAAACACCATATACTAAGCACCACACATACTATACAGAAGCACCACACACCATACAGAACAGCACCACATGTGATACACTGCATTGTACCCCCTTATTACTACATAATGCAATATCATACACTACAGTATCACAAACCATACATTGCAACATCTTATACAACATAATGCAATATCATATTGTAACACAACATACACTCTCAGACATACACACACAGCCATATAACCATAAACATTATTATCACACAGCATTCTACATTGTTATATCACACACATACAGACACACACACGCACACATGCATACATGGTGTAGCCAACATGATTATGCAACTGCAATAGACAATCAACTGAGAATTCAGGCAGCTGAGAGAATAAGATAAGGAATAACTAGCCAAGAGGTCGATAACCAATTCATATCCCTTAATGGGCAAGACATTAATGAAATGACCCAGTCCAACTAAATGAAAAAGTAGGGTGGCTGCAGGGTAAGTATTATAAAATAGACAGTGTTGAGTTGTCATTCTTGTTGTTGTTGTTGTCATTGGTGTTATCATTATTGTTGTTGTTGTTGTTGTTTGGTCTCAGGTTAGATCTAGCAGAGCAGATCTACGATCAAAGATGTTTATGTTGTAAACATTACCATCTTTCTTTTGCAGGCAGAGTTTAATCCAAGATCACATTATCTAATGTGTCCTCTCTTCTCTTGAGAATAGTTGAGGCATTGATTTGAGAGAAACTTCGCTGCTATTTCTAGCAGTTTGAGCAACCACATAGAGACTCCCCCATTGACACACACCCTGTAGCATTTAGACCGGCCATATCTAGCCAAAATATTCCATTTGTTTTGTGTTCAAACTGACCAGATCCAACCTCTCACACCTATCCTACAATGTTGTTCTAAAAATATGTGATTGCATCTTCAAAATCTCAAAGTTATGGGGAAATCATGATTAATTAGAAGCAGTGTGATTAAATAAGCATTACATTTGATAGAGTAATCTGAATATTAAAAGGTTAATGTTCGTTTTTCTTTTCTTCCTGTAAAAATATCTTGCTAAAGAAAAACTTTTACTCACTCAAATTATTCATTAAATCAGTGTAAAAATTAATATTCTCATCCGCACATATTTAAACTGTACACTGTGTGAATGTCTTGTGCACTTTCTTTTGTCTGACAAAATGCAGGAGAAGAGACGCAAGAACCAACTTCTTATGGGAAAAACTTTTCTCCACCACCACTGTCACAGCCACCACCACCACCACCACCACCACCACATCCATATCTGCATCTATCTTTCTTTTTCTCCCTCTTAGAAGATTCCTATCTCAACAAGAAAAGGACGACTTTTGACCTTAATTGGCATTAAGTGAAGAAGAGAGAAATTAAAAGTTCAAGATGTTTTCTCAAAGAGTTGTAAACCAACAGGAAGTGAAGAAGGACTACTCTTAAATGTTACAGTGGGTTGGTACTGAAGGACTGAAGGAAATAACCAGTTTTATTGTTTCATTTATTTATTTATTTATTTCTATAGCTTCTGATAGTAAACTGAAGGAAACAAACCGAGTTTTTACAACACTAATAATTATAATAATCCTTTCTACTGGAAGCACAAGGCCTCAAATTTCGGGGAAAGGATTAAGTCGACTACATCAACTCCAGTGCGTAACTGGTATTTATTTAATTAACCCCGAAAGGATGAAAGGCAAAGTTAGTTGACCCTGGTGGAATTTGAACTCAGAATGTAGTGACAGGCGAAACACTGCTAAGCATTTCATCCAGCATGCTAACGATTCAGCCAACTTGCTGCCTTAATAATACTGTGGCCATGCTGGAGCACCGCCTTTTAGTTGAGTATTGAGACCACTAATATGTGGCAGCTACAAGAGTTGAACATAAAGGTTATCCCTATTGTCATTGGAGCATTGGGTTCAATACCACCCAATCTGAAAAACTTAGAGATACCCTACAATCTAGATGTATTGCAAAAGTCGACATTACTTGGAACAGCACACATATTGCATAAAATACTGTCTGTCTGAGGTTCTTGTTGTGAATTGACAAACAGTACAAATCCTTGGTAGACACAACAGCGTCAGTCAACACCCTCACAATATTGTATACTTTGCAACATCTATAATAATAATAATAATAATAATAATAATAATAATCATAATAATAATAATAATAATAATAATAATAATAATAATAATAATAATAATAATAATAATCCTTTCTACTATAGGTACAAGGCCTGAAATTTGGTGGGAGGGGTCAAGTTGATTACATCAACCCCAATGTTTCACTGGTTCTTAATTTATCAACCCCGAAAGGATGAAAGGCAAAGTCGACCTCAGTGGAATGTGAACTCAGAACGTAGCGGCAAAATACTGCTAAGCATTTCGTCCAGCATACTAACAATTCTGCCAGCTCACCACCTTAACAATAATAATAATAATGATAATAATAATAATAATCCTTTCTACTAAAGGCACAATGCCTGAAATTTGGCAGGAGGGGACAAGTCAGTTACATCGCCCCCCCCCCCCCCCCCGTTTCACTGGTACTTAATTCATCAGCCCCAAAAAGTTGAAAGACAAAGTTGACCTCGGCAGTACTTGAACTCAGAATGTGAGGACAGACAAAAAATACTGCTAAATATTTCGTTTGGCATGCTAACAATTCTGTTAGCTCGCCGCTTTATATATTATATTTTGAATTACAGGTACAATTCATTTTTACCAGCTGAGTGGACTGGAGCAAAGTGAAATAAAGTATCTTGCTGAAGGATACAATGCACGACTGGAAATCAAACTCTTGATCCTAAGACTATGAGCTGAATACCCTAACCACTAAGCCATGTGCCTTCATGCATATTACACATGCACAGGAAGGGCAACCAGCTGTAGAAACTCTGCCAAATCAGATTGGAGCCTGGTGTAGCCATCTAGTTTCACCAGTCCTCAGTCAAATCGTCCAACCCATGCTAGCATGGAAAGCGGATGTTAAACAACGATATATATATCATCATCATCATCGTTTAACGTCCGCTTTCCTGAGTGGTTGGCGTTAGGAAGGGCATCCAGCTGTAGAAACTCTGCCAAGTTAGATTGGAGCCTGGTGTTGCCATCCGGTTTCACCAGTCCTCAGTCAAATCGTCCAACCCATGCTAGCATGGAAAGCGGACGTTAAACGATGATGATGATGATGATGATATATATATTGTTGTTTAACATCCGCTTTCCATGCTAGCATGGGTTGGACGATTTGACTGAGGACTGGTGAAACCAGATGGCTACACTAGGCTCCAATCTGATTTAGCAGAGTTTCTACAGCTGGATGCCCTTCCTAACGCCAACCACCTATATATATATATATATATATATATATATATATATATATATATATATATATATAGAGAGAGAGAGAGAGAGAGAGAGAGAGAGAGAGAGAGAGATAACTTGGAAGAGGATGCGTGGCATTCAATCATATAATAATATAAATAATATATATATATATATATATATATATATATATACGTATATGTACATGCTTACATCTATACGTATATAAATACATATACATATATATATATGCATACGTGAGCACAAGATGTCACAAAACGTGTACAACAAAAAAATACGAAGTACGAGCACATGGAATATGAACTAAATTTTCAAACAATGAAAGACACAAATGGAAAACAAGACAAACAACATAAAGAATGACCTGTCATCAGTTGTTGGCTGTTTTTCTACTCCTGTATTTCAAGCATTCAACAACAATATACACTTTCAATAAAACAGTTGCTGAGGGACAAAAGAATTAAGGAGGGGCAAGAAAAAATGACAGGGACACAGTGAAGTGAAAAGTTGAGGGAAAGTGAGCATGAATAGAAGGCAAGGAAATGCGAGCGAGGGGGGGGGACAAAAAAAAAACAGTGGAATGAATGAATAAGAGTGAAGGGGCTGATAGACAGAAATAGAGTCATACAAGATTTAGAAAAATGTATACTTACATATAAGAGACAAGGTGTACGTACGCTGCTATATATATATATATATATATATAAGCAATGTTAATTCTCTATATGAAGTATTAACAGTAACTGCACGATAAAGTGTAGTATATTGCCACTTAAGTGTGGCTGACCCCTAGGGGTGGATGTTACTGTTGCTTTTAGCCCCAGGAGGACATCTCCTCCAGCTGGCTTATCGACACACGACTGTGTCCTGTTTGCCAAGGGAGTTATCCCTCTCACCTCGACCAGCAGCACGAACGTATCCGGATTTCAGGGTTATTTCCCTTCGTCGGCGTTCGACAGCTGATGACCTTGGTGAGAGAGACAAATCTGGCAAACCTTATATCTTCTTTTCCAGTGACATTCTTCACTGATATTGAAAAGGTGAAAACAAGCAATGTTAATTCTCTATATGAAGTATTAACAGTAACTGCACGATAAAGTGTAGTATATTGCCACTTAAGTGTGGCTGACCCCTAGGGGTGGATGTTACTGTTGCTTTTAGCCCCAGGAGGACATCTCCTCCAGCTGGCTTATCGACACACGACTGTGTCCTGTTTGCCAAGGGAGTTATCCCTCTCACCTCGACCAGCAGCACGAACGTATCCGGATTTCAGGGTTATTTCCCTTCGTCGGCGTTCGACAGCTGATGACCTTGGTGAGAGAGACAAATCTGGCAAACCTTATATCTTCTTTTCCAGTGACATTCTTCACTGATATTGAAAAGGTGAAAACAAGCAATGTTAATTCTCTATATGAAGTATTAACAGTAACTGCACGATAAAGTGTAGTATATTGCCACTTAAGTGTGGCTGACCCCTAGGGGTGGATGTTACTGTTGCTTTTAGCCCCAGGAGGACATCTCCTCCAGCTGGCTTATCGACACACGACTGTGTCCTGTTTGCCAAGGGAGTTATCCCTCTCACCTCGACCAGCAGCACGAACGTATCCGGATTTCAGGGTTATTTCCCTTCGTCGGCGTTCGACAGCTGATGACCTTGGTGAGATATATATATATATATATATATATATATATATAATATATATATAATACAGAATGGGACAAGAACACAAAACATACAGATAGATGATACAAAGAAAACACGGACAGGTCATTCGGAGTTTTCTCTCTTCACTTGAGATCCAGATTATTCTATGGTGGTTGAGTTCACAGGTGATCTAAACAATTAGGTACGCTAGGTAAGTGCTGTAATGGATTACTAGGGCTCCAAGGTTATAGCTGAGATGGTAGTTATTGAGCCATTGTAGATTTCCAATGCAGCGGATATATAATTGTTAAAGAGGACAACAAAAGTTAAGGCAAGGCAAACATCTCAAGTCATATACATTATTGTTATTGGAAAAAAATTCAAAGTCTTACAGCTGTTTCTGGGATATCCCCAAGTATGGGATATTCTGTCCTCAGAGACAAATATGGAAAAATAGGGAAAATGAGAACAGTATATATTAATGGAATGACAAAATAGAGGAAAGGAGTAAAGGAATAAGGAGATGAAGAGAGAGAAGAAAATAGAACCATAAAAGTTCATAGTTCAACTTTTCGATCTTGTAGAAACAAATATATATATATATATATATATATATATATATATATATATATATATACGCCGGAGTTTTAATGGTGGCCGCTGATGAAGGGGATGTTTCTATGTGGCCTGCTTGTTTGTTGCACCTTTACCATTTTGTCCTTGTTCTTTTGCCACGTCATGTACCCAGTTATGTATCTATATGTACATGTAGATGAACATATATACATACATGTACATATATATGCATATACTCATATATTGTTTATATATATATATATATATATATATATATAAGGCACACACATACACACAAGTACATATGCATGTGTACCTGTATATATATACAGGTACACATGCATATGTGATTGCTTTTCTTATGTGGCACCAGCACAGGCAAGGGCAGTTTGGGCATGGCTTTTATGGCTGGATGCCCTTCCTAACACTAACCATTCAGCAGAGCAGACTGTGTGCTTTTTATGTGGCACCAGTACAGGTGAGGTCAATTTTGGCATAATTTTTTTTACAGCTGGATGCCCTTCCAAACCCAACCACTTTACAGTGTGTACTGGATTAATCATATCCTTAAAATCTCAAAGCTGCAAACACAAAGCCTAATTATTTCAAAACTGAATAAATATGCTTTAAAATTTACCAACAAGGAGGGAATTCTCAGGAGTCAATTTATGCTACCGATATTTCTGAGACCTGGGAAAGGGATGATTGTTACACAATCTCATTCTTTCCTCCTTCATCCTCCATGTAGGTAATTTTCTCTTTATATTTTATTATTTGTGGCCTAATCGTTGCCAGTGCCGATGGACTGGCCCTCGTGCAGGTGACACGTAAAATATACCATTTTGAGCATGGCTGTCACCAGTACCCGCCTGATTGGCTCCCGTGCCAGTGGCACGTAAAAGCACCCACTATACTCTCAGAGTGGTTGGCGTTAGGAAGGGCATCCAGCTGTAGAAACACTGCCAAATCAGATTGGAGCCTGGTGTTGCCTCCTGGTCCACCAGTCCTCAGTCAAATCGTCCAACCTATGCTAGCATGGAAAGCAGATGTTAACCGACGATGATGATGATGATGATATTTTTGGCCTAATGCCCAACCAGAAAGACAATTAACCAACACCAATTAGTTACTTAGTTTGTTTTAGCAAATAAGTCAAGGCCATTCTGGAACGTTACCTTCAAAGTTTTACTAATTATACGCTGCATGTCTGTACATGAGTTGACCTTTTGTCTTTCATAAGGTCGGTGTCAGTGTTGGAACATGTCTATTGTATAGGAGGCTGTTTTAATTTACGACCAAACATAGTCACATATATACACAAGCATATACAAATATATACACACATATACACTTATATCTATGAGTATTCATACATATATGTACATATATATTTATACACACACACACACACACACATATCTATGAGTACTTATATATCTATTTATATATATATATATATATATATATATATATATATATATATATATATATACACACACACATACACGTATATATATATATATATATATATATATATATATATATATATATATATATATAAGTATTTATATATTTCTCTCTTTCTCTCTCTCTCTCTCTATATATATATATATACATACATACATACATATCTGTATACATACCTATGTCTATATGTATATATACACACACACACTCATATCTGTATACATACCTATATATATATATATATATACACACACACACACACACACACACACACATATAAAATATATGCATAAACACTGGCATACACATATATACACCGATATATACATGCACATTTCCACTTGTGTATATAATTATGTCTGCAAGTGTATATATGCAGGCATACATATTTGTGCATACTCCTCTGTGTGTGTGTGTGTGTGTGTGTGTGTGTGTGTGTGTGTGTGTGTGTGTAATGTGTAATTGTGTGTCAGTGTGCCTGTAATGTGACTTTGCTTGTAAGCAGAGTTTAGTCTTTTGGTAAACTGCAAGCAAATTATGTAACACAGCTTTGATCTTCAGTGCGGAACAACAAAGCTTGTAACTATTGATATATATTCCATAGCGTCACAGAGTTATGTGGAGACTTGACCTATTAGAAATAGCAGCCAAATCACCCTTAAATTACACATTACTGCCTCAGGTAGAGAAAGAAAATAAACAATATGAGTGTGCCATTCCTAGGAAAAAAAAGAATAGATGGCCATAACTGGAATCCAAGAAGAAGGAGGAGAAGGGGAGGATAAGGAAGGGGAGGAGGAGGACAAGATAGAAGAGGGGGAAGTAGAGGGAAGGGGAAGTAGAGGGAAGGGGAGGAAGTGGAGGAGAAGGAAAAGAAAGAAGATAAAGTGGAGAAGAAGAAAGAAGACAGAGTGGAAGAGGAGGTGGAAGAAAGAGAGGAGGAAAGGGAGCAGGAGAAAGAGATGGAAGTGTAGTAGTAGTAGTAATTTCAACAGCAGCATTTTTGCTGCAGTGGTAGCAACAACAACAGCAGCAGAAGTTTTCCTTAACATATGCTGACTCTTTGATAGATGTATTTCTTGCACTAAGAATGTCAGTTTGCCAGAAGACTATCTGGAAAAGATACTCATTTCATGTCTGTACAATTTGCACTTTTTAACCCCCCCTTTTTTTATCAACCCACCTGAGATTCTCTAAGATTTCTATGATTCATAACTGATAATTTCAAAGCGTTGTTCATAATTCAATCACAGAACCTTCCAGCATGATTTTAAGATGTCTGTAGCTTTTATTAAGATCTAGGTGTAGGTGTGGTCCTGTAGTTAAGAAGTTTGCAACCACAAGATTTCAGGTTCAATCTCTTCTAGCAACCCCTTCGGTGGAGTATTTTACTTAAGCCCTACACTAACTAATGCCTTGTGAGTTGATTTCATTGATGGAAACTGTGTGGAAGCCTGTTGTGTGTGTTTACATACATATTTTATTTGTATTTTTTTACAAATTCACTCACAAGGATTTGGCTATCCTAGGGCTATAGTAGAAGACACTTCACTCAAGGTTCCATGCAATCAGACTAACCCCAGACCATATGACTGGGAAGCAAACTTCTTAATCACAAAGCCATGCCTACACCTATGAAGTGATTTTTATTATTTCACAGAAGTCCAAAAGAAGGAATGATGGATTGCCAAGCAGTAGTGGACTACACACACACACACACACATACACATGTATGATGAATGAGCAAAATCAAGGAAAAACACAACAAAAGAAATAAGTTTTCACAAAAGTGTTAGTTTCACGCTTGAAAAGAAAAAGTAAAAGAGAGGCTTTGTTGTTTCATACATAGATTCCTTCATCAGAAAAAGAGGAAGGAAAAAATAAAAGAGTAGTGGGAAGCAGGAAAGAGGAGGGGGGGGGGGCTTCCACATGCCTTCCATCTACCAAATTCACTCACAAGGCATTGGTTGGCCTGTGAGTATAGTAAAAGCATTAGAGCATTGACCAAAATGCAATATTTGTTCTGGTCTTCTACACTCTGAGCTCAAATCCCTCCATGATTAACTGCATCTTTCAACTCTTTGGAATAGATAAAACATAGTACCAGCCAAGTATTGGAATAGATTTAATTAAGGCAGGAGAAGGACTAAGCCCTATCTCTCAAAATTCAGACCTTGTCCCTAAGGCATGGCTGTATGGTTAAGAATCTCATTTTGTAACCACAGGGTTTAGGGTTCAGTCCTTCAGTCCACTGTGCAATACTTTGGGCAAGAGTTTTTTAATATACTCACAGGCTAACCAATGGCTTGGGAGTGAATCTGATAGATGTAGAAGCCCTCCTCCTCTTTCCTGCTTTCCACTACTATTTTCTTTTTCTTTCTTCTGTTTCCTGATGAAGGACTCTATGTCTGAAACATCAAAGCCTCTCTTCTTTTTCCCTTTTTTGTTTTAAAGCGTGAAACTAATAACGCTTTTGTGGAAACTTGTTCCTTCTGTCGTATTTTTCTTGTTTTTGCTCACTCATCATGTATGTGTGTGTGTGTGGTGTGTGTGGTGTGTATGTGTGCATGTATGTGTGTGTGTGTGTGTGTGTGTTGTGTGCATGTCGTCCACCACTACTTTACAACTGGTGTTGGTTTATGTCCCTGTAACTTAGTAGTTCAGCAAAAGGAGCTGACAGAATAAGTACCAGACGTAAAAAGTAGTACCGGAGTTGATTTATCTAACTAAACCCTCAAGGCGGTACCCCAGCATGGCCACAGTCCAATGACTGGAACATGTAAAAGCTGATTATCATGTAGGATTTCTTTCACTAACTTAGAACAATACATCATTATTCATATCACCTGGTTAATAAATAACAATAGTTAGCATTCCCATGCTTCTGATCATTGATTAAGATTTGGAAAGCTGTTCAGAGTCCCTCCTTCAGATCATATACATGTCTGATTAGTAAAACTAAATAATTTCATTTGATTTATGTCAATATAATTCAATGATTTTCCCATTACAGCAAAGAGATTAATGATTCCTTTCACATCAATTTTAATATTCAAATAAGCAATTAGTTGTCTTACACTTGTCTTATAGATATTTTCCATGTTCACATGTGTAGTGCACTTCTTGCAAATTTAGCTGTTTTGCATATTATTGGAACAATTATTCTTGTAGAATGATTATTAATTACTTGTAAATATTAAGGGAAAGTAAAAATTGCCTGTATATATATATGTATGTGAGCGTGCGTGTGTGTGAACAGCACTAAAATAAGTGTTGATTGGGAACAAACATACTTTAGATATCACCACATTCATTCAATCCTAAGTTTAGGAAGGATTAAACGCTAACATTATTAATTAAGCTACAACAAAGAAACCACATTTACCCCACGTATATATGCATATACTCACATATTATTTGTATTATATATATATATATATATATATATATATACACACACACACACACATACATACACACTTTTGTACAAAATTTTCCATAGGTGTCAACATAGACTCTCTCACTCGTAATGCCTGTATGTTCCAAAAATGTAATTTTCCCGAATAAAGTGTACTTCATATTCAAGGCTTTGATGAAGCTATATGGTGTTATCCAGGTACTCAACTAAGAGTCCACCACATCTCATAGCAGAAACAGCTGTAAGCTAATGAAGTTCATTACATAACCTTTGTTTTTTTTTCTGGTGTCATCTCTCTGTTATCATTATTACTCTATACTCATCCAACATTGTGGTTGGGAAACAAGCTTCTTAACCACACAGCCACACTTATGCCTATACTTACATAAATACACACACACATGCACATGTCTGCATGTGTGCACGCGCACGTGCATGTGTGTGCACGCGCACGTGCATGTGTGTGTGTGTGTGTGTGTGATGTAGAAAATTGGATTTACAGAATGAAGCAGAATACAAAGTAAGTACTCCCACAAGGTATCAGCTATCAATTCACATTGTACTTAAATTACAATGTAGTTTAACTTGTTCATGCAACAAAAAAATCCATAATATTCAAGTAGTATCTATTTCCATGAGGAGTAAATAATGACCACAAAATCAGGAAGTATGGGAACAAATACAGACTTATTATTTCCATATGATTCCCAGATGATTACAGCTGTTTCATAACTTCCTCAATATTGTATTATTAATTCCAATATCCCAATTTACATATGTACATTTTACATCAATATCTATATTTATTGTTATATAATACAATTGTATATTACATAGAGATGTATTATAGAAAAAAGTAACCCATTGGATCATATATACGAGAACATCATGGATATACCGAGGATTCAATTCACTTACACAAGAAAAATCCACTCTTTTTATACCCAAAATTGGATGCAGATACAATCAATAATTTGATGTGTAATGGAAACCTTTATTAAAAACAGTGAACAGACTTGAAAAATATTTTTTCAAATAATCCCCTTTAATCCTTTAGCATTTAAACTGGCCAAATCCAAACCAAAAATTCTATTGTTTTCTGTTCAAACCAATCAAATCCAGCCTCTCACATGTACTCTACAATGTCATTCTAAAAATTAAGTCACACCATCAAAATCTTGAAACTACAAGATAATGCATGATTAATTCAAAACAATGTTATGGTGACTGAGACCTTTGGAGATATGCTGTGCTTGAGAAGACTCGGCAAGCCAAGTGAGACCGTAACTGTGGCCTATGCCAGTGCAGTATAACCAGCCCATTTAAGAGTACCTTTCAATCATTGGGCAACAAACTGTGCTTGCGAAGACCTGTTGAGTCAAGTGAAGTCATTGCTGTGGACGATGCCAGTGCCACCTGACTGATCCTGTGCCAGTGGCACGTAAAAAGCACCATTCAAGTGTGGTCGATGCCAGTTCTGGCTGACTGGTCCCATGCCAGTGGTATGTAAAAAGCACCATTTGAGCGTAGTTGTTGCCAGTGCTGCCTGACTGGCTTCCATGCTGGTGGCACATAAAAAGCACAATTCAAGCATGGTCGATGCCAGTACCGCCTAAATGGCCCTCATGCCGGGGCACGTAAAAATCACCCACAACACTCTCGGAGTGGTTGGCATTAGGAAGGGCAGCCAGCTGTAGAAACTTTGCCAGATCAGATTGGAGCCTGGTGCAGCCTTCTGGCTTGCCAGCCCTCAGTCAAACCGTCCAACCCATACCAGCATGGAAACGGACGTTAAACAATGATAATGATGAATGTAAAGAAGCATTACACTTGACAGAGTAATCTGAATGCTTAAAAGTTAAACATGCTTTATAGCATTATTTGCAGAAGAACCCAAAAGAAATTACTGATATTTCACTATGCAAAACAGACAAAACAAAATATATCTTCGAAGGTCAATAACTGCCAATCATCAAAGTAAAATACAACTTGTAAAAACACAATTGAAAACCTGCATCTATCAAGGTTTATAAAACTAGTATTAAACAATAGATGGAGACAGATGAATAACAAAGTCAGCCTGAAGAATAATATATTGATAGTTTCGGATGGTCAGCTGTAGAGAGATATACAGTTCAAAGGTGTGATAGTAACATACTCACACTCACATAACAACAGTCATCTAGTCAAAAATCCTTTCACCCATACAAGAACTCAAACTATATTGAAAATAACTGAGTGTTTATCACACAAATCGCTTAGACAGATAAACACACATATGCACCTATATAAACACACACACTCAAACACACACACATAATAAGTAGAAAACAGTTGTGATATTCAAAGTTTTATAGGACATACACGTGTTTCATCAAAATGCCGAAATAATTACATAACAATGATGCAAAAATATTATGCAATCATGCATTCCACCTCATCAGTGTCTCACCATAAATACAATAATCCATGTTGAAGCTCCAGATATATACTCATTATGCAAATTATCAAACTAATATATATATCATTCATTTATTTTACATCTGTTTTTCTATATTATTAACAGGTAGAGGGCTGTCTGATATTTATTCTTCCCATGCTGGAATGCCTTCAGATTTTCTTTTCCAGTTGGACCAACTGTTCTTACAGAAAAATGTCATTTTTAACTTCTAACCATTACTGTACAAAGTAAGAATGGAACTCATCTGTCAGGCAGCCAGACTGAAAAATGCAGCTGGTTTTACAATTCATTGATAAAAGAGAACAAAGTAAAAGACTTACTTCCTTTGATTATTGTAAATCCATAGAAATGCTTAAAGAGATAGTTCCACATATTTGATTTAAAACCAACTTACCTGAAAAGAAAAAAAGTAAACAAAGGTGAGTTAATTAATAATAATTTACAGAAATATATATTTACAATGGAAAACATGATTTAAATAAACAGTTTTGAAAAATCACATAACAAAAACTCTTCTTGATAGGGCAAACCCATGATCAAAGGCTTTCTAACCTGACCATTCATTTTATTTTGCAGGTACCAAGGGAGATCTAGCTACTTTTTCTAGTGGACTAAACAACTGTGTTGATGTTCCTTCATGATCTCAGTTTCTAATTATTGATTAGCTCTACATCAGTCTTAATGAAGCAGAACCTTAGATCAAAGATGTTTCAGCTATGACTGTTGTTATCAACATCAATTCCTGGATATCACTGTGTAGAGTCTGAGGACTTTTAGGGCTGGTTACCAGGTTTCTAAGTTTCCATGACATTTAAGAGAATGAGATCACAACATTCTCACTGAATGAGATACCGGTTCATTAACCCTTTAGCATTCACATTATTCTATCAAAAGTATTGCTTATTTATTCACATTGCTTAGAATTAATCATGCTTTTTGTCTTGAAGCTTTGAGATTTTGATGAAGTTACTGTTAATTTTTTAGAATGATAGTGTAGGGTTGGTGTGGGTGGCCAGATCTGGCCAGTTCAAATGCTAAGGGGTTAAAGGGTTACCTATTTACAGCTGAGCAGACTGGAGCAATATGAAATGAAGTGTTTCACTCAAGTGCACAGCACACTGCCTGGTTTGGAAAATGAAATCATGATACCCTAACACCCTAACCACTATCTCTTGATGTCATATATTGTTCTATGGTATAGTGTGCTTTGAGGGAGACTGCTGCTATTTCTGGGTAGTCTAACCACAATGTACAACATTTTCCATTGTCCTAGTTATCAGTTTGATTGAAAGGCAAGATCCCTTGAGAAGTATTAAAAGTTCTAAAATAGAGTTTAAAGATCAATATCCAGTTAAAGAGATTATGTTCTCAAGAGATGTTTTAACCCTTCTGATGCCAATCCACCTGGGAACAAGATTCTATGATACAATACCATTCCTTTTAAAATGATAATCTCTAAATTAAAACATTCCTTTGTGGTTTTTATGACAGAACTTTTTGCTAAGTTATATTTCACACAACAACTTAATGATGAAGAGTTCAGTCAATTTACTAAATTCTTCATAACATTTGATTGTTTTCAAACTTAATTAAAACGTAATTTTATTAAAGAGCTAGTGATGACAGGGTTAAGTGAGGGAGGTTTTAGTTTTAAGTTTTCAGATTTGTTAGAAATATTTCTGGTTGACTGACAACATATGTTACACTTTATATTCTTTTATTTGTTCGTCAGAGGCAGTGGCGACTCGTAGATAAAATTAGTTGGGGTGCTGCTTCAGAAAATTTTTAGCCATTGTTTTAATATTATGTAAAAGGAAACAAACATATAAAAAGAAAATTTATATATAAACTTGATTGGTTTGCATTTTAGCCACTGCCAAGTAGTGTGTTTAATTTGTTCCCTGAATATCGCCATGAATTCCCCCCTTGTTTTTCAAAAATCCCACCCCACTAAATCTCAAAATAGTGGGGGAAAATCTACCCTATTTTTCAAATCCTGGCAGCAACACTGGAGCTGGAAGCAGGATAATAATCTAATTCTACACTTTATCACATTCAAGAATATAGACACGTTTTGTAAGCACAACACACGTGGAGTCAAAAAAAAAAAAAAAAAACCACTACCGGTGAGCATGCGCACAACAGACAAACACCGCATCACTGGAACTGTGAAGCACACAGTTCTACACAATGATTTTTGTATTTTTACATAAACTAGGGGATGGTTACTGACATTAAGCTTAAGGATTATATAATGTACAAGTATAAAGAAAGAATTAAAGAAAAAAAGGACTCATTATATTGAATGTTATCAATAATATCATGTAGAAATAGGGGGTGCTGCAGTTCCACTCTGCCTATACACGAGCTGCCACTGATCAGAGGAGTAGTGATAGAAGGGGAAGGGGAAGAAAGAGCACTCCTAGTCATATTTTAGATTTTCTTTATTTGGAGGATGAAAATGTGGAAGGCCAGGTGAATAAAGTACTGAACAACTTGGAAATCAGTGGTTCATTTCATACCACTGTCACTGCACAGCATTCAGAGTCTGCTGCATACACTCTCAACAGCAGCGCCTTGATTTGTTGGTGCTTCTGTAGTAGTTGTCGTTCAGTCTATGTCAGCTCTGAACCAATGGATCTATGATCAAATGTATTCTAATCATGACTATCCCATTTTTATTCAGGAATTATGTACTCAAAGTTGCATTATTTGATGTGCCCTTAAACAGGTCGGTTGTTATTTCAAGGATATTTGGCTGCTATTTCTAGTAGATTGAGCAACCATACAGAGCCGTGGTTCTGAACCATTTTTTACTGACGGGCCCCTTTGATTCCTGTTTTACTCTACCTCCATAGCCCAAGGTGCCCTACAATGTGTGGCAACTTGGGCAAGTGTCTTCTGCTATAGTCTTGGGCCAACCAAAGCCTCGTGAGTGGATTTGGTAGACGGAAACTGGAAGAAGCCTGTCATATATATATATATATATATATATATATATATATGTTTCTGTGTGTATGCTTATGTTTGTCTCCCTGCCATCACTTGACAACTGATGCTGGTATGTTTATGCCCCTGTAACTTATCAGTTCAGCAAAAGAGACTGATAGAATAAGTGCTAGGTTTACAAAGAATAAGTCTTGGGGGTCAATTTCTTCGAGTGACACCCTTTAAGGTGGTGCTCTAGCATGGCCGCAGTCAAATGACTGAAACACGTAAAAGAATAAAAGAATAGGACTAATTAATTACATTGACCCAGTATATGACTGGTACTTATTTTATTGACCCTGAAGAGATGAAAAGCAAAGTTGACTTTGGTGGAATTTGAACTCAGCAAAGACAGGTTAAACGCCACCAAATAACAGTTATGATTTCTAGTTAAACACAAGGCCACAAATTTGGATAGGAAGGGCTGGAACTGTTATTAATGACCCACAATAGTTAGGTGGTAATATATTTTATCATCTAAGGAAGTATGAAAGAAAAAGTTGACACTGATTTGTAAGGAAAATCTTGGATACCTCGTGTTTTTTTTTTGTTTTTTATTTTTAGCAAAGGGAGAATGAAAATGATACAAGATGCGTCTTATATTACTTTCTATAAATCTTAACAATAAATTCATTGAGAATGGATTAATGGATCTTGAGGAAATTTCCCATCCCCACCCCAAAAAACTGGTCATTACATATATCATGCTCACCCTTGGAATTTCAACTGATTAATGATCTCCATGTTGACCAAGTGTGAGTGACTTCTGTTCATGATGCTATGGATAGACTAGTTGGAACTAGTTCAATATATCAAGGAGAACAGCAACACAAAATCAAGTACGTCTATCATCATTTATTACTGATCTGAGTAAAACAGTAATGCTGAATCAGGAACCATGTTATTAATACACTTATCACAGATTATCTGTGATAACAGGAGTTGGTGATAGTTGAAGATTCTGTTTGTATTGCAAAATATGCCCCTACAACCACTAACAATATTCAGGATACCCAGAATGCACTGACCTTCCCTTGAAGTCGTGTATATTTTTTACAGATTTATGTACTTGTACTTATCAACATGAGTAGAGGTGCATGGCTTAGTGGTTAGGGTATCAGCATCATGATCGTAAGATTGTGGTTTCGATTCCTGGACCGGGTGAGGCGTTGTGTTCTTGAGCAAAACACTTCATTTCACATTGCTCCAGTCTACTCAGCTGGCAAAAATGAGTAATCTTACAATGGACTGGCATTCCATCCAGCTGGGGAACACATATGCCATTGAAACCGGGAAACCGGGCCCATGAGCCTAGCTAGGCTTTAAAAGGGCGCATTTATTTATTATTTATCAACATGAGACTAGAGAAAAGAAAAATACAAAGGCACTTGATCCTAACAAATGATGCAAACAGGTATATACTCAATAAGAAAAAAGAAGGGATCATCATCATCATCATCATTATTATTTAACATCTGTTTCCCATGCTAGCATGGATCGAGCAGTTTAACAAAAGCTGGCAAGTCAGAAGACTGCACCAAACTACTATTTACTTTTGTATGATCTCTACAGCTAGATGACCAAGAAAATATGTGATAATGGAGACGTTGCTGTTATGGGCTGCAAATTTAATGGCAATGAATTTACAATTCGATCCATTTTGCATGAAAATAATTCTTTTATTACTGTGTTTTTTGGAACCAACCCTGTGAATGAAGATAGATGTATTCATATGTGTTAGATGACTCTTCGCAAATTTTCTTATCATAGAAGTATTTATTGTTTTAAGCTAGACATCATAGTTACAGTTAACTTCTCATGTCAAATTTCTTTACAGCAGAGGCAGTATATATGTGTTAACTAGACACCCTACAGTCTAATTCTCAATTTTGAAATTAGAATTAAACAAAGGAGACATAAAATAAATTTGTTTCTTGTCCTAGAAACAAAATTCTGTGCTAAGTTTGGTTAAGTTTTGCCAAGAATATTAAATGTTTAAATAAGGTTTTAAATCAGAAAACAAAAGAGCCTTGAGAAGTAACTGGTTTATTATTCCATCACTACAGTCTTTTCGAAAAGCTAAAAATAAATAAATCAATAAACTATAAGACAAAGAGACATCATATTGGTAGTAAAACCATTAAATCAATTATCTAAACTAATAAATTCCTCGCTCCATGTGGGATTTAGCACCAATTAAGCTTAATTATAAAGACTACCATTATCCCTCTGGTCACAAATGAATTTTTCAGATAATAATAATAATAAAATAATGACAGACTATTATCCAAAATAAAAGGATAAATTTAAAAAAAAAAGAAGTAAAATAGAAATAACAATGAAAAATCAACAAAATGACCTTCATTATACAACACCAGCACCTCAGTGTAATAAAGGTAGACTTGTAAATGGTTGTAGAAAAACTTTACAGCTTAATACTGTACAGTAAAGCTGTCATGTAACTTTATTGAATTGCTTTAACATTGAGCCTGAATACAGCAAATACAAAATACAACACAACAAACACACACATATTTATCTATCTATCTATCTATACATACATACATACATACATACAGACAGAGAGACAGACAGACAGGCATGTGTATCTTGGTGTGTGTGTGTAAAATAGAATTTAGATTAAACAGTATTGGAGTAAAGAGTAGATTAGGATTAAAATTCATCATATTCAGACTGCCATTATTACTAGCAATATATGCTACTATAATCAATATGATGATGATGATAACGATGATGATGATGATGATGATGATGATGATGATGATGATGATGCCCTCTGTACATTCTGCATTCTAATTCGACTGCCTTTCATCCTTTTGGGGTTGATAAAATAAACGCAAGTTGAGCACAGGGGTTGAGATAATCGGCTTATTGCCTCCCCCAAAATTGCATTATTATTATTATTATTACCATTAAGGCGGCGAGCTGGCAGAATCAATAGCATGCTGGATGAAATGCTTAGTGGTATTTCGTCTGCCACTACATTCTGAGTTCAAATCCTGCCAAGGTTGACTTTGCCTTTCATCCTTTCGGAGTTTGCTTAAATAAGTACCAGTCATGCACTTGGGTTGATGTAATCGACTTATTGCCTCCTCCAAAATTGCATTATTATTATTATTACTATTAAGTTGGCAAGCTGGCAGAATCATTAGCACGCTGGGCAAAATGCTTAGTGGTATTTCATCTGCTCCTACGTTCTGAGTTCAAATTCCACCAAGGATGACTTTGCTTTCATCCTTTTGGGATTGATTAAATAAGTACCAGTCATGAACTGGGGTTGATGTAATCAACTTAATCCCTTCCCCCAAATTTGAGGCCTTGTGGCTGAGTTCCTTTCGAGCGTTTGGGCCTCATGGAAGCAAAGTGGCCAAGTTCCTTTCAAGTGTTGGGCTTTATGGAAGCAATCACCAAGACTTTTGGCATTATGTTGTGCTTAAGAAGAAGACCCATTAAGCTGGGCAAAATCGCAGTTGTCGCAGATACCAGTGTCATGCAAATAGCGGCTGTGATGGTGTCACATAAAAGCACCCTTTACACTCTTGGAGTGGTTGGCGTTAGTTGGCCTGAGGCTTTGGTTGGCCCGAGGCTATAGTAGAAGACACTTACCTCAGGTGCCACGCAGTGGGACTGAACCTGGAACCATGTGGTTGGGAAGCAAGCTTCTTACCACACAACTATGCTGCACCTAATTGCTAATACATTGGACAAAGTGCTTTATGTAATTTCTTCTAACCCTTTTTATGTTCTGAATTCATATTCTGCCAAGGTTAACTTTGGCTTTTGTCCTTTTTGAAGTTGAAAAAAATAAGTACTAGTTGTGCACTGGGGTCAGTGAAATTGATTTACTCCCTCTCCTAAAATTACTGGCCTTGTGCTAAAATTTGAAATCACCATTATTATTATGTGTAGTGAGCTGACAGAATTCTTATCAGCTTGGACAAAATGTATAGTGGTATTTTGTCATTATCTTTCACCTGTTTCAATGATTGGACGGTGGCCAAGCTGGGGCACTGCCTTGAATTTTTAGCTGAATGAATCAACCCCAGGATTTATTTTTTGTTCTATCGATCTCTTTTTCTGAGTTCAATTTCCACTGAGGTCAACTTTGCCTTTCATCCTTTTAGGGTTGATAGTACTAGTCAAGTACTGGAGTTAATGGTATTGGCTAACCCCACCCCACACCCCAAAATTTCAGGCCATATGCCTCTAGTAGGAAGAATTATTATCACCATTTTTATCAGTACCATCGTTATGGTGAAAAGATTATCACCATCATCATCATCATCATCAAGACTATTGAAAACAAAAACTAAAATTAGAATAGTTTAGTAAAATTTCAGGAAAAAAGAAATTAAAATAAAGAATGCTTAGAACAAAAAACAATTGAAGAATGAAAATATGCCAAGGTCAGTGGCAAAACAAATACAGAATTATTTAAAAACAACATTTCAAGAAAAGAAAAATCAGTTAAGAAAAAAACAAAAAACGAAACAATGTTTTTGTATTTTCAAATCATTGAATGGTGACAAAGGTGGGAGTTGGGGGTGAGAAATTCTTCAAAAATCGACTGTTTGTTAAAAGAAGGAATTATTCACGATTTTATAGACTTGACTATTTGCCTCGCTACAGTCAATTAATTAATCGCGAATAGCCGAAAATAATAAAGTGAATTATATGTAAACTGAATGCTAACATCAATAGACAGAAATAGGAGAGAAAAATAGACAATGTTTATAAGCTATACTAGCCTCTGACATTACTACATTCTTTTAAATGTTTTTAATGATAGAGGATGAAAATTGAATATTAAATTGAATAGTTTTGCAATAAACTATCCTATTTTTGTTTTGAAATAATAAAACCATAAAACCATTCAATGGTCATAAAAAATAAATCACCATCAGGTATGGCTGTGCGGTCGGTTAAGAAGCTTGCTTTGCAGCTAAGTGATTTGGGGTTCAGTCCCACTGTGCAGCACCTTGGGCAAGTGTCTTTTATCATGGTTCTGGGCTGACCAGTGCCTTGTGAGTGAATTAGATAGATGGAAACTGTGTCGAAGCCTTTACACATTTGCTACCAGTTCAAATATGCTCGAGGCATATCTGAACCCATCAGAAAGCTATTCACTGTATTTTGTCATGGAGACAGTTTCTCACTGTGAGTGCATTAAATCAGGTAAAAGATTCTATTCGGGTTTGCTAAAGCATGATTTGAACTCAGAATACAAAGTACCAGAAATACGCTTGCACAAATATAAAAAAAAAAAATTAGTCAAAGACAATCCATTCAAGGGTGGCGAGCTGGCAGAATCATTAGCACACCAAGCAAAATGCTTGGCGGTATTTCATCTGCTGTTACATTCTGAGTTCAAATTCCGCCGAGGTCGACTTTGCCTTTCATCCTTTCGGAGTCAATTAAGTAAGTACCAGTTACGCACTGGGGTCGATGTAATCGACTTAATCCCTTTGTCTGTCCTTGTTTAGCTCCCTGCAGGCAATAAATAAATATAATGACAATCCATTCACACCGACCCTACTTTTTGGTATTTCTATGACTGTTACATTATCTAATATATCCTTCCTTTTCATAAGATTGCAAGATGTTAGAGGAATATTTAGCTGTTATTTTTAACATGTTGTGCAACAACATAGAATCTCCCTCTCTCCCTCTCCACCGTGAATTGTATTGAGATAATTCATGTCTACTGATGTTCAAAAGTTTGCAGTTTTGTTGGCAGATTCTCAAAGCAGATGTCATCAAACTACTTAGCTCTCATCAAAGATCTTAAGACAAGATATACATCCCTGATATGTAATGCAGGCTGGAATATTCATAGCCTAAGTGTCCACGTGTTTCATAGATATAGCAACCAGTTTAGTAGCAAAGACACAATGAAAAACAAAAACAATCAATACACATAAAATAAAATCATCATCATCATTATTATTATTATTATTACAGCAGAGCTGGCAGAATCATTAGAGCATCAGTAAAATGCTTTATGGTATTTCTTCCAACTCTTTAAGTTTTGAATTCAAATAATGCCAAGGTTGACTTTGCCTTTCATTCCTCAAGCTGTTGGTTGGAATAAAGTTGCAGTCAAAACGTGAATCCTTTGATGGCATTGATTAACCCGCTTCCATCAAAATTGATGGTCTTGTGCATAAATTAGAAACAACTGCTATTTATTATTATTATTATTATTATTATTATTCAGGTGGTGAACTGCGAGCTGCCAGAATCGTTAGCATGCCAGGTGAAACGCTTAGCAGTGTTTCACCCATCATTATGTTCTGCCAAGGTCGCTTTTACTTTTCATCCTTTCAAGGTTGATAAATTAAGTACCAGTTATGCATTGGGGTTGATGTAATCGACTAGCTCCTTCCCCAAATTTCAGGCCTTGTGCCTATAGTAGAAAGGCTTATTATTATAATTATTATTATTACTATTATTATTATTATTATTATTAAGTTGGTGAGCTGGCAAATCATTAACATGCCAGGCGAAATGCGTAGTGGCATTTTGTCGGTTTTTATGTTCTGAGTTCAAATTCTGCTGAGGTCAACTTTGTCTTTTGTCCTTTCAGGATTGATAAAATAAATACTAGTTGAACAGTGGGGTCAATGTAATCAACTTACCACCTCCCCCAACCCTGCTGGCCTTGTGCCAAAATTCAAAACCATTATTATTATTATTATTATTATTATTGTTGTTGTTATTAAGGCAGCAAGCTGGCAGAATCTTTAGGACATTGAACAAACGATTCAGTGGCATTTCTCTTGGTTCTTCATGTTTTGAATTCAAATTCTACCTAGGCTGACTTTAGCTGTTGTTTCTAGCAGGTTTAATGACTATGTAGAAGCTATTTTAATACGTAGTAATTAATTTCTACATCCTTCTTGCTGATGTCAGCTTCATCTTTCAGTCTTCCAAGGTTGATAAAAAAACAAACAAAAACAAATAAACAAAAAAAAAAGACACAACAAAGAAAAAAAGGAAAAAAAAAAAACAAAAAAACAGCCGATTGCAGGGCCTGAAATCAATTCATCCAGCCTATATCATATTACTTAATGTAACTAAAATAATTCATTGACATCTTTAAGTATCCTACTCGAGTTTTTAAAGACTAATGGGATGTAGATATAATCTCTATGGTGGTTGTGGAAAAAAGGAGAAGGAGGAGGAGAAGGAGAAGCAGAACAGAAGAAATAAAAGAAGGAGAAGCAGAGCAGAAGAGGAGGTGGTAATATTTTTTCTCAGCACAAACATAACCTAACAGGCTCTTATGAGATGGATCTTCTATCTGTTTCCCTGAAAGCCAGTCAGTTGTTTTAATGTTAGGATAAAAAGTCTGTTTTTTTTTCTTTCTCTCTCTCTCCCCATTTTTTTCCCTCTCATCCCTTTCAGCCAAAGAGCATAGGCTGAAAACATTAAAGACTTTTCCATTCTTCCCGAGCACCAAACTAGTACACTTGCTTGTTGTTCCTTCACCTGTCTTTGTCTTTCGTTTATTGTAAGTTTGAAACAAAATGAGAATATCTGAAATAAACTCGACCGCTCTCACAAACAAGAATACTAAAAATGAACCTGGCCGCTCTCAAAAATTAAGTAGAAAAGAAGGTAAGATAATCCAGAATCCTTGTCCAGTACTAGATTGATCCCAAAATCTAATCAGTTCATGCCAGTCTTGAGACCAAACATCCCTGAAAGTTTCATCTGAATCCATCCAGCTGTTCTTGAGATATCTTGTCCATGGGCAAACAAACAAACAAACAAACAAACAAACACGACTGAAAATAATACCTCTGCCTTCGCTAAGGCAGAGGTAATAATAGCTAGCATAGCTTGTGGAAATTCCACGGAATAAGTCAGTACATTTGAAAACAATATGTTAGTGTATTAAACACAAGCAAGAAGTTTTAGAAATTTCTTTTGATATCGTAGTCATGGCTGAACCCAGTGCCATCTGATTGGCATCCTTGTCAGTGGCACGTAGAAACTACCATTTAAGCATTGGACCTCACAGAGGCAGTGACAGGTGACTGAGACTTTTAGTGATACACTGTGCTTGTATAGAACTGTCAAGCCAAGTGAGATCATAGTTGTGGCCAATGCTGGTGTCGCATCAATAGTGCCCTTGCCAGTAGCATGTAAAAAGCACCCGCTACACTTCTGGAGTGGTTGGTGTTAGGAAGGGCATCCAGCCATAGATACCTTGCCAAATTGGATCGGAACATGGTGCAGCTCCCTGGCTTACCAGTTTTCAGTCAAACCGTCCAACCCATGCCAGCACGGAAAGCAGATGTTAAACGATTTTGATATATATATGTGTGTGTGTGTGTGTGTGTATGAATGTATATATATATGTGTGTGTATGTATGTATGTATATATATATGTGTATGTATGTATGTATATATATATGTGTATGTATGTATGTATATATATATATATGTACATGTATGTATATATATATATATATATATATGTGCATGTATGTATATATATATATATATATGTGCATGTATGTATATATATATATATATGTGCATGTATGTATATATATATATATGTGCATGTATGTATATATATATATGTGCATGTATGTATATATATATATATGTGCATGTATGTATGTATATATATATATATATATATATATATATATATACAGTCAATCCAAACAAGAGCAAGTAAGAAAAACAACAATGCGAGGACGTGGAACAAGTATTGTGTTATTGGACGCTCAGGAAAAGAAAGAGGATTTCACATTTTGAGCAGAGCTCTTCATCAGAAATATAGAAAAAGTCCAAAGAAGGGAAGATGGAGAAAGAAAATCACCAACGATACACACATGGTCACATATTGAATGACCGGAAGAGAATGGGTGAAGAAAAAAGTTCTTTCTAAGACAGGAGAGTGCAAGAGAAGGAGGTGTATGTGTGTATGTGTAGGTATGTGCATGCACGCAGGTGTGTGTGTGTGTGTGTGTGTGTGTGTATGTGGTTGTGTCTGCTTATGTATGTGTGTGTGTGGTTGAACTTCGTGTCATAGGAAGAATTTATAGTAAGAATTTTCGTAGGAGTGGCTGTCTATTGTGTGTCTCCCTACACATGTGCATAGGGGAATGGTCAGTAGAAAGGTGTTTAACTGGTAGTTTGAAGTATGTGTGTGTGTGTGTGTGTTTTGTGGGCAGTGTGTGTGTGTGTGTACGTGTGGGTATGCGTGTACACGTTAGGTTGTGTCTGTGGAGTAAATGTACGTTACTCTGTGTGTGTGTGTGTCCATGTATGTATAATTGTGCGTGTGTATGTATGAGTGTGTGTTGTGTGTGTATGGGAGGTATGTGTGGGTTCATTTGCGTGTGTGTGTGTGTATGTGTGAATGTATGTGTGTGTACATGTGTGAATATGTATGTGTGTGAGTATTTTGTTTGTGTATGTGTGCGCGTATGTGTGTGTGTGTGCATGTGTGTGAACGAGGGGTTGTGTGAGGAGGTATATGTGCGTTTTTTTTGTGCTTGTATGTGTATGTGCGTGTAGTTGTGTGTGCGTGTATGCTGGTGTGTATACGTGTATGCATGGGGTTGTGAGTGTTAGGTATGTTTGCATTCGCGTGTGTGTGTGTGTGTGCACGTGCGTGTGTATGCGCATGTGCATCTATATGTGTATGCATATGTGTATGTGCGTGTTTGTATATATTGTGTTTGTGTATCTCGACCCAAATCATCTCATTTCACCCGCATTGCTAACTCAGAAAGGGCATGAATGTCACAGACTCTCATTTTCCCCAAAAGATGATAGATTTAATGGAGGGGGGAGATAGTGTGAGAGAAGTCTCTGTGTGTTTCTGTCAATGAGTGTGTGTGTCTGTGTGATACAGATGATTGTATGTGCGTATGAGATTCCATGTGAGTGTGTATGTGATAAGAATGTGTATATATGTGTATCACAAGTGAGTGTGTGCAAGTATGTGGAGAATACAGGTTTATGTGATGAGTATAAGATGTAGGTGTACAAATGAGAGAGAGAGAGAATGTGTGTGTGTGTGTGTGTGTAGGAATAATACATAATTTCTATATGGTATTTGTTTTTGACATTTACTGAAAGGTGATTTTTCATTTAAATGTCTGTATTGAAGCTGTCTACTGTGCAATAAACCAAAGAAGGAATTAGTGGTGCTGATATTCCTTCAGGATGTCTTGAAGTAGTTGGAACTTATTCATTTTCTCTCTCTTTCTCATTTGTTTCACATCTGTTTTTCCTAGCTTGCAGGGGTTACACACACACACACACACACACACACACACACACACACACACACATATACACACATTACAGAGGCATTGCTTTTCAATCGGATGTTTTTTCCTGTCACTAACCTTTACCTATTTTACAAATTATGGATTTTCCCTTCTGCTCATCTTTGAAAGCATAAACACACCAAACAATTTATTAACAAGGAAATGACAACAAACAACACTATTTATAGCAGAGGATATTTTTCACGTTAAACATAAATATTCATACAGACACATAGCTACTGATAAAGGGTATACATTAAGAAATATTAAGATTTTCTCTGTTTCATTTATTAACATATTTATTTTCATTGTACACATTCATTTATTGTTGTTGTTTCATATCATATTTCTATGCTTTATCAGTTGCTTGTTTTGCTTGTCTGACATTGTGTATTGTTGTTTTGTTGAATCCTCACCTTATAATCTTACATGTCTTATTTGAGAGATTTTATCTAATTATATCCTTATATCTACACAAAATGAATCACTGCTATTTTGGACAATGATCATAGCACCTAATATATATATATATATATATATATATATATATATATATATATAGGGTCATCACATAAATAATGCAGTTTTTTCAATTGCATGGACTAAAAGTTGGAGGGGGATGGGATAAACTACTTGCATCAACTTACTATAAAAGTAGGTAGTAATTTTGCCTTGTACTTATTCTTAGTGCAAGCTTTAAAGAGTGCAGTTCAATTTAAACAGTTATTTTTTCAAAGCTATAATAGAAGTGGCAAAGGAGCATATTCAGCATATTTTGCTTTATGAGTTCAATAAAGGCAACAACGCAAAGGAAAGTGCGAGGAATATTAATGCAGCATATGGGGATTGAACAATAAGTGTAAGCCAGTGTCAATGGTGGTTCCAGAAATTCCAAGCCAGAAACTATAGCCGAGAAGACGAGTCTCATCCTGGAAGATCTGTAGAGCTTGACAAGGACATCCTGCAAACCCTGGAGGAACAAAATCCCATTGTAACTGTTGATGAACTAGCAGAGAAGCTTGGATTTGGTCATTCAATCATTCAATGACACCTGCGCTAGAAGAAAAACGACCACCTTTGGTTTCATGACGAAAAGTGTTCTTCCATCAGGATAATGTTTGGCCACATACAGCGAAAGTAACATTCCAAAGTCTGGAGCAGTTTGAGTGGGAAACGATGCCTCACCCACCATATTTGCCAGACATTGCTCCATCTGATTATTGTTTATTCTGCAGTCTTCAAAATCATTTTTACAGAAAAAATATGAATTCTGTAGACGAGGTAAGAACAGTACTGGAGAAGTATTTTTCATCACGGACAAGTGAATTTTGGAAAAGAGGCCTTGCAGGTCTATCAGATAGATGGAAGAGCATTGTAGAAAATGAAGGAGATTTGTTTATCTTAATTTTGAAAAATAAAAGAAGTATAAAAACCGCATTATTTATGGAATGACCCAATACACACACACACACATACGAATATATACATATATATATATATATATATATATATATATTGAAAATATAGAAACAGAATGTCTTCACTAACATCTTTTCTCACCTCTCGCATTTCCAACAGGGATAGTCATGAATCTCATCTACAGTAAAACACCTGTTTCTGTTCCTCCATCATACTTTAAATTCTCATGACCTGGCACAAAGCCACCACCCTTAATACTACTTCCCCTTCTGCTGAGGGTCCTTGTCTTGTGAATTACTTGGTGATCTCATTGATGCCAGTACCATATAAAAAGCACCCAGTACACTCTGTAAAACAGTTGGAGTTAGGAAGGGGATCTCGCTATAGAAACCACATCAAAGTTGACACTGGTGTCCAGCACAGTCCTCTGGTTTGCAAGCTCCTGTCAAACTGTCCAAGTCATGCCAGCATAGAAAATAGAGATTAACTTGCGAGGATTATATATAGGAGTGGCTGTATGGTAAGTAGCTTGCTTACCAACCACATGGTTCCGGGTTCAATTTCACTATGTGGCACCTTGGGCAAGTGTCTTCTACTATAGCCTCAGGCGGACCAAAGCCTTGTGAGTGTAGTTGGTAGACGGAAACTGAAAGACGCCTGTCATATATATATATATATATATATATATATATATGTGTGTGTGTATGTTTGTGTGTCTGTCCCCCCACTATCTCTTGACAACCCATGTCAGTGTGTTTGTGTCCCCGTAACTTAGCGGTTCAGCAAAAGAGAACAATATAATAAGTAGTAGGCTTACAAAGAATAAGTCCTGGGGTCGATTTGTTCGACTAAAGGCGGTGCTCCAGCATGGCAACAGTCAAATGACTGAAACAAATAAAAGAATAAAGACATGCACACATGCAAACATACATACCCACACGTACACATGCCACAAGTTTCTGCACAGTTTCTGTCTATTAAATTCACTCACAAAGCTTCGTTTGGCCAAAGGCTATAATAGAAGACATTTGCCCAAAATAGCACACAGTAGGACTGAACCTGAAACCATATGGTCAGGAAGTAAACTTCTTGATTGTATAACCATGTGTGTGTGTGTGTGAATAATTTTGTATCATGCTGTAGTTTGTGAACAATAACGTTATCTGTTATAAATTTTCAGTGAAGTAATCAATAATTCTTTGCAATTACAATGAAAAGAATAGCAAGGAAATGTCTATGCATCTCAGGTTGAAACAAAAAATACAAAGTGTTTTTGTTTGTAAAAAACCACTTGACTTTTAACTTCCTGCATGACACAGTATCAAGCAAGACTTCCTTGATCAGCCAATCCTGAAACACCTGATATCACAACAATTATACTAACCTTATTGACATTCATTTTAGTGAAAGTGAGAAACTCTCTAATGAAGGAAAAAGAACTATATTCCCTTCTTCTATCATTTGCCTCTGTTCTGTAACAGAATCACTACAAGACTGGGGATTTCACATAGAAACTTTTCTACATGATGTTAAGAGTCAATTTGATTTTTCGTTGATGCCTACATTGATGAAACACACACACACACACACACACACACAAATGTTTTGTTGTAGGCATGGTGGTGTGGATATGAAGTTGATTTTATGACCATATGGTTTCTGGTTTTATCACACTGCTTGTCAGCTTGGGTGAGTGTTGCCTATCAGAGCCCTGGTTTGACCCAATGCCTTGTAAGTGGAATTAGTAAGCAGAAACTCTTATTCCTCTGTGTGTGTGTGTGTGTGTGTGTGTGTGTGTGTGTGTGTGTGTGTGTGCGCATGCGTGCGTGCAGGTATGCTGATATTTTTTTATAGATATTTCTTCATTTTTGTATGACACAGACTGAGCAAAAATGGTAATGTATTTATATTTCCTTCTGAACAATACTGCGTATTGTAAACTTCAAAGTTGCAGAAGTCTTGTTCTTTTGAAGTTTTGAATAAAAAAATTCCCTAACTTGCAAAACAAGTAAGCATTACCAACAATAATAGATTCTAGCTGTGAAATACTGCCTCAAATAAGTGTTTATCGAAGCCATGACAACATAAAAAAGCAGATATAAAATGAACAAATAAATATATAGAAGTGACTGAGACCTTTGGCAATATGCTGTGCTTGAGAAGACTGATCAAGCCAAGCGAAAGCATAGTTGTGGCCAATGCCAGTGTTGTGTAACTGGCACCTGTGCCAGTGGCATGTAAAAAGTACTGTTCAAATGTTGGGCCTCATGGAGGCAGTGACAAGTGACCAAGACCTTTGGCAATATACTCTGCTGCAAAGGCGGTGAGCTGGCAGGAACATTAGCACACCGGGCAAAATGCTTAGTGGTATTTCATCTGTCTTAATGTTCTGAGTTCAAATTCCGCTGAGGTTGACTTTGCCTTTTGCCTATTTGGGGTTGATAAATTAAGTACCAGTAGCATACTAGAGTCACTCTAATCGACTGGCCCCCTCCCCCAAAATTTCAGGCCTTGTACCTAGAGTAGAAAAGAATATACTGTGCTGTGAAAACCTGTCAAGCCAAGTGAGATGCTGGTGTTGTCCAAACCATGCCAGAATGGAAAACAGACGTTAACTGATGATGACGTTGATGATGTTGCATAAGATTTCTGTACTGTTTCCACTTATCATATTTCAGTCAGAGGCTACTTACTGTTGATCTAATTCCTGGTTATATTAGAGTACATTTACCCATGGTTCCAAATAGTGGAATCAGACCTGGAACCAGGAGGTAAGGAAACAAAGTTCATAACCACACAGTCATGCCTACAACCACTGAACAAATGCTTGTTTTAGGACCATTCTATAAGTCAATCATATGATATAATTAGTTGTCAAATCCAAGTCACATTCATTTTACTATCCAGTATAATCTTCAGTATGAATATACTCTTTCAGTTACAGAAGGTAAGATGGACTAAGAAAATGTATGAAATTCTTGATTTATTAAAGAGAATCATTGAAATTGACAACATAGTTATGTGGTTAAGAATCTAGCTTTACACCCACATGGTTCCAAATACGATTCCATAGAATGGTAATTTGGCAAGTGTCTTCTACCATAGCCTCAGTTGGATTAATAGCTTGTGAGTGAAATTTAGTAGAAGAAAACTATGCTGAAGCATATCATATATGTATGTATGTATATAAGTACAGGCATGGCTCTGTGATTAAGAAGCTTGTGTCCCAATCATCTGATCTCAGGTTCAGTTCCACTGCATGGTACTTTGGGCAAGTGTCTTTTACTAATACCCTAGGTCAGACAAAGCCTTCTTAGATGGAAACAGAAAGAAGCCTTCCAGTTCTATATTTAAGAGATGAGGAATTATGTACATTATTTACATTTGACGGATATTTGTCCTCATCTTTCGGCTGACATACATTTCAGCTGATATACCCACCAGCCTTCATCAGGTGTCTTGGGGAAATTTCGAACCTGGGTTCTCATTCCTGAGGTATTTTTCGATATTATTATTATTATCATTATTATTATTATTATCATTATTATTATTATTATTATTATCATTATATCAGCCGAAACGTGTTAATAATAAACAAGATAAGGACAAATATCCATTAAATGTAAATAATGTAGAAAGAAGCCTGTTTATATATATATATATATATATATATGGGAGAATATACAAAAAATAACAACAGACGAGGACAGGTGGTGTAAATAACAAAAGTATATATTAGTATGACGCTCGGGAATACGGAAAGTCTTTGACGTTTCGAGCTACGCTCTTCAACAGAAAGAATACGGAGACAAGGAGAAAAACACGGAGAAAAAAAATTGAATAGTGTTCAGTCAACGGTCAATCATATATATATATATATATATATATATATATATATATATATATATATATATATATATATATATATATATATAAATAAACAGGCTTCCACTATGTTATATGTGTGTTGTCTTGACATCGTGTGGTAGGATGTTGTTTGCTTCAAGTCTTCCATGAAAAGCATTTCTGGCCATGGGGAAATATTACTTTGCTTGGAAACAGATCAGAGTTGGAGACAGGAAAGGCATCTGGCTCTAAAAAATTCTGCCTCAGTAAATTTTCATCTGACCCATGCAAACATGAAAAACTTGACGGTCGATGATGCTGAAGATGTGTGTGTATGTGTGTGTGGGTCTTTTGCCAATGTACATTATCAAAAAATGCAAGTATATACAAGAAAACTAATAAAATGTTCTTTCAAGTGAAAATCCTTTTGTTCCATTCATGTTAGACAGACAATCACTTGTCACTCTTGCTATCATAAATGCAGTGAACCAGTGATTAGCTTGTAGGAAACTTGTAACCAATGATTCTATTATTCACAGAATGTGATATTGAATAAATTATAAAAATAAACAAATCGATGTCTTATAAGACAGAATCTGTCAGTAACTATATGCAATGCAAACGAAATCTAATCAACAGGCATTAGTATGTTAAATCAGGAAAATCTGTTAGCAAACCTGAAAACTTAATGAATTGAAATACATGTTTATTGTTTTAAAATTTACTCCAAAGATAATGAAGATTTTTTTCTAATTCTTTTATAATATAATTTTTATAATTCATATTTTATCTCTTGTTCTCTGTCATCATCTTCTTTCTTCTCATTTTCTTCCCCATAACAGATAATTTGTCTGCAAATTTATATAGCGTCATCATCATTTACCATCCACTTTTTCATGCTTGCATAAGGAATTTGCTGAGGCAGATTTTCTCTGGCTAGACACCCTTCCTACCACCAAACCTCGCCTGTTTCCAAGCAAAACAATATTTTCCCATAATCAGATATGTTTTTCACAGAAAACTGAAAATAAGCAACCTCACTCATATGATGATGATGCATATAGCTTGATGTCTTGACAAAGGTACACACTCATACATATATATATATATATATATATATATATACATATAAAGTTCATCTACCACAGAAACACATCTGGCCTTTGAACTGCTCATTGTTAATAGGACAAAGGGAAATATTACCTAACTTGGAAACAAGTAAGAGTTGAGAACAGCTGTAAAAAAACCCCTCAGTTTTGACTAAGTGATTCCAGCACAAAAAATGGGATGTTTAACTCTTTAGTATTTAGACTGCCCATATCCAGTCCAGATATTTTACCTGTTTTATGCTCAAATCAGCCAGATCCAGACTTTCACACCTACCCTACAATGTTAGTCTAAAAAATAAACAATCACATCATCAGAATCTCAAAGCTACAAAATAATACTGGATTAATTCAAAACAATGTGAATAAAGAAGCATTACATTTGACAGAGTGATCAAAACACTGAAGGGTTAATGGTAATTATATACGACAGGCTTTCAAACAGTTTCTGATCAAATCCTTCTTCAAAGGATTTGTCCTATCCAAGGCCACAATTAAAAACACTTGTCAAACGTGCAGGCAATGGTAATTGAATCAGGATCCCTAATAGAACTTCTTAACAGAAGGGCCATGACAAGACAAAGTTTTCTTTCTCCAAAGTTTCATCCTTCCAACCAGCTCTCTATTTTTTCTTTTCACTTTTTTTAATCTTTTATTTGTTTCAGTTACTGAACTGTGGCCATGCTGGGGCACTGCTTTGAAGGGCTCAGTCAGAAAAATTGACTTCAGTCGTTAATTTAAAGCCTGTTAGTGTGTCAGTCTCTTTTACCAAACTGCTAAGTTACGGGCATGTAAACAAATCAACACCAGCTGTCCAGCAGTGTGGTAGGTGGGAGACAAGCACAAAGACACACATACAAATATACATGTTACATATATATATATGATGGGCTTCCACACAGTTTCCATCTATTAGATTCATTCATAAGGCATTGGGGAAACCTGGGGTTATAGTAGAAGATATTTGCCCATGGTGTTGCACAGGGGTACTGAACCCAAACCCAAGTAGCTGCAAACTGAGCTTCTCAACCACACAGCCATGTCTGTGGCATGAGGGACAAACACAAACAAAGAGACACACTCATATATTTATGTATATTTACATACATACATACATATATATATATATATGGAAGAATTTACGAAAAAAACAACAGACGAAGACAGGTGGTGTAAACAACAAATGGATGTATTGTACACGTGGTCTGATCAATAAGTATCCGGACTGTTGCCATAGTAACGAAGCTGAAGCACATAGAGTAAAGCTGCTTGGCAAAGATTGACCTTGAACTCTGCTGTGTATGTGCACTAAGTTTTAACATTCTAGCTCACTTCCACTGTTTACACCAGTGCTTGGAAGGAAGGTGTGTAGCATGTGATCGTTGCATTGACCATGACAAAGAAAGTTGTCATGCCAATACCTGCTCAGAGGCCTATGAAAAGTTACAGAAGCTTTTGGCAAAATTTGATGCAGATTCTCTGCTCAACTTTCTCTGTCATGGTCAATGCAACGATCAAATGCTACACACCTTCCTTTGAAATACTGCTGCAAACAGTGGAAATGAGCTAGAACATTAAAACTTACTGCACATGTGCAGTGGAGTCCAAGGTCAATCTGAACCAAGTGGCTTTACTCTGTGTGCTTTAACTTTGTTACTATGACAACAGTCCGGATACTTATTGATCAAACCATGTATATATATATAATATATATATATATATATATATATATATATATATATATATATATATATATATATATACATATATATATCTACATACAAATATATATATATTGCATCTATGTATACACACACACACATGCACACACACACAAAATGGGCTGCCATACAGTTTTCGTCTACCAAATTCACTCATCAGTCAGCTTAGGTGCTGTAGTAGAAGACGCATACCTATCATGCCACATACAATGGTATTGAACCCAAATTCACATAGTAGCAAAGCAAGCTTGTTAACCACCTTGTTCTATATCTATTCCACCTTCCCTCTCCCTCTCAGTACCATACCATTTCCTTTTTCTCTTTGCAACAACTCTATCTTACATCTATTGTTTCCTTTCTCTTTTTCGGTCTTTTTGCTTCGCAATTTCCCAGGTCAATAGCATTTAACACACAATGGTATAAATAGAACATGAAACATTTAACAGATTCATATGTTGTTAATATGGAAGAGAAACATTTATTTGTTGGCGATTGTCTAAGATTCAATTAGTTAATATAATTACGCATCCAAAGTACGCTACATTCTCACTCTTTTCCTTCCATACCTTTTAGATAGTATTGAGTAATCAAGCTTAATTCTGTTTTCTTTCCTTGTCATTCATTAACCACAACACATCAGAAAGAGTCTATTTACTACAGAAACTAGGATAGGTCACTTCTGAAATAAATATATAAATACATAAATATATATGTATTTGTGTGTTGGTGTGAATGTGTGTGAATGTGTGTGTGTGTGTGTGTGTGTGTGTGTGTGTGTGTGTGTTTGTGTGTGTTTGTGTGTGTGCATGTCAGTAAGTATGAATGTGTATGTATGCATGTGTGTGTGTGCGTATGTCTGTGTGTGCATTACAGTAAATATGTATATGCACATGTATGTATTTATGTACCTATATATTTTTCTTTTTCCTTTTACGTTTCAGCCTTGAGGCTGTGGCCATGCTGGGGGCACCACCAATGTAATCACCTTTCAATTGACTAACTCTACAGGATTGCCTTTCAGTGAAGGAGGGAGTTTGATATCGCTGCCCTCTTTTGAGTTTTTTGTCTTGATATTGGTTCATCTGGGATCTTGGATAGCAAGAGGTTAAGTTGTTTCTTGAAAACATCTACCCCCACTTCATGGAGATCCCTCAGATATTTTGGTAAGGAATTTAATAGCTGTGGGCCCTTGAATCCCAAGCTATTGCAGTACATGGTCCTCACCTTAGATGAGACAGCTAGGACGTTTGGAACAGTGCAGTGACATCCAATTTGAGGTCTGGCATAACTCTAAATTCCAAAGTTTGGTACCAGCTCCTCCAGTACACATATGTATATATATGTATAGGTGTGTGGGTGGGTGCATGTGTGTATATATGTAGGTTTATATGTGTGCATGTGTATGTGTGTGTGTGTATATATATATATATATATATATATATATATATATATACACACACACACATCATTTAACATCCATTTTCCATGCTGGCATGGCTTTGAAGGTTTGACAGGATTGCCTTACTGGCACTTCTGCCGGTGGCATGTAAAAGCACCCACTGAGTGGTTGGCGTTAGGAAGAGCATCCAGCTGTAGAAACTCTGCCAGATCAGATTGGAGCCTGGTGCAGCCATCTGGTTCGTCAGTCCTCAGTCAAATCATCCAACCCATGCTAACATGGAAAGCGGACGTTAAATGATGATGATGATGATGATGATATATATATATATATATATATATCTTTTATCTATTTCAGTCATTATACTGTGGCCAAGCTGGGGCACCACTTTGAAGGGTTTTTTACAGCTGAATAAATCAACTCCAAGACTTATTCTTTTTAAACCTGGTACTTATTCTATTGGTCTCTTTTGCCAAACTGCTAAGTTATGGGAACGTACACACCAACACCAGTGGTGGTGAGTGACAAACACACACATGTATGTATATATATATATATATACAACGGGCTTCTTTCAGTTTCTCCCAGCCAAATCCACTCACAAGGCTTTGGTTGGCCCAACGCTATAGTAGAAGATACTTGCTCAAGGTGTCACTAGTGGGACTGAACTCAGAAGTATGTGGTTGGGAAGCAAGCTTCTTACCACACAGCTGTGCCTGTGCAAAGATATATATATATTGTGAAAGCATGTGGCCAAGTGGTTAGAGTATGGAACTCATGATCATAAGATCACAATTTCAATTCCTAAACTAGGTGGCTGTTCTGTTCTTAAGCAAAATATTTCATTTCATATTGCTTCAGTACACCCAGCTGGGTTAGCGCCTGAGTAATAGCTGTGTGTTAACTCTGCATTTAACTGACATCATGTTCAGAAAGGTGAGTCATACTTCTAGTAATTTATAAGCTAAGTTCTGTCTTAGATTTATCATAAGCCTATAAACTTGTGCCCTAGATGTTGGGAAGGCACTCAGCAAGATATGGAAATAAAACTGAAAGAAGAAGTAATACTTGTAATAATAAATAAATAAATAAATAAACTTAAGACTTGGTCTAACAAGCATATCCAGCAAGCAAAAACTACTCCAAAACACTTGACTTTAATGAGATTAGAACTCAGAATGTAAAGTAACCTACTCATTAAGAAGCAATGAAAACGGGCTTCTGGGTAAACCAGAATAAGACAGAAGTTTTGAGGATGAACACCAGACACCAAGAACCAATTCAAACTGGCATTGAAACCCTTACAGAGACCATAAAGTTTGTGTATCTTGGGCAGAAGCATCTCAAAGACAGGTGGAGCAGAGAAGGATGTGAGTTCCAGGATTGGCAAGGCATGGTATGCTTTCAAAGCCATCTAACACCAAAAGCCTTCTCCCTCGTAAACAAAACTCCACATCTTCAATTCCAGTGTCAAGACCATTCTTTTTTATAAGTCAGAAACTTGGAAGGTCAGCAAAACCATAAAGAGTAATCAACAGACTTTTGTCAACAAATGTCTGCAGATCCTCAAGATCTGGAGGTCAGACAAAATTCCAAACAGAAATCAGTGGGATAAAATATACCAAACTCCCATCAATCAAGAAATTCTGAAAAGGAAATGGGGTTGGATTGGTCACACACTTTAGAAAGCTCTCCAAGCAACATTGCAAGATAAGTGTTAGATTTGCAGCCTGAAGGAAAGACGAAAGTTGGATGACCAAAGAAGACTGGGAAAGGATGCGTGGAAGATGAAGTAAAAGCAATCTGTCTCCCTTGGTCTAAAATCAAGGAAGTATTCCAAGATTGTGTCAACTGGCATAAAATAGTTTCAACCCTATGCTCCTTATGGAGTAATGTAGACCAACTAACTGACTCATTAAACATCAGGTAAATGGGTTTGTCCATTGCTCTAACAATTCTGCATTCCTCTGCTATATTTTAACTGTAATTATGAACAATTTCATTACCAATGATATCTTAGATTCAATATAGCTTTAATAATTTTCTCTCATTGCTTCTAAAACTGAGATAGATTTGTGTAAATGAAGAAACCTGCCTTTATTGTTATAGCTGTTGTAAATGTTGGTGATTACATTACAAGGAGAAAGACAGAAAAAATTTTTTTTTGTTGCTGTCTTTTATGATTCATTTATTCATAATGAAATAGCTTGTTCCTGATTTAAATTTTGCTTAAAGCACACATGCACGCACATTTATGCTCATACATACATTCATACCCACGCCCACACATGCATGCATACACACTTAAAAGCATACACAAAGATAAACATACATGCTTACACAACACGAACCTATTATATGTATATATATATATATATATATATATATATATATATAAAAACACTATATATATGTGTGTGTGTGCATAAGTATATAAAACACTATATATATATATATAGCTATTTTAATTTGATTAAATCAATATCACCATTCAAACTAAGTGAGACAGTGAGTTGTGCATGAAGTCATGAAATTGCTCAAAGCAAAGATGTTTTGAATCATGCATTGTTTTTAAGAACTTGGTTACAGGAACTAAGATGGTAAAGGAACTACCTATTAAGAATTTCTACTAGCTATGACAAATACATAAAACTCATTATTTTACCATAAGCTATATTATCTTATATAAACCATATGATGTCTTATATTGCAGCATAAGAGGCAAAATCCATAATCGTTATGAAAATAATTTCAACTTACTTTATCTTGTACATATGTTGCAGTCGCAACTTTTTTTGTTATTGTGCTGCAAATATTCAAAGCCATTTATATTATTATGCCAAACTATCAAGTCTTCTTACATAGCCTATATCTAGCTTTAAAAATTGCTCTGGAAAGTGGTATTTTTTTAAAAAGTAATTGATGTGTTCAATATAACAGAAATGTAAAAAAAAAAAGTAAAAAATATAGGAGTATAATAAAATAAGCCATCTATTCTACAATATATATATATATATATATATCTTTGAACAATTGTTTTTAAAACTTAGAAATTATCTGAGAGAGATCTTTATAAAACAGATTAACACAGACCTTATAAAGAAGATTCTAGAGTAAGCACTTTCATCTATCATCACCTATTCAGAAACATAGTATAAATCAAAGATTTATACATTAACAACAGAGAAAACTGGTCTATATGACATGTCTGAAGAGCAGTCAACAACAGTCAAAAAGGCTTGCAAAAAATTTTCTTCATATCTTCCATCCAGTCAGTCTTAGATTCTTTTAAAATGATATTTCTTTTAAATAATTTTTAATTTTTAAAGAAAATTCTTAAAATCAATTGATTTCCAATGTTGTCTTCATGTAGCAGTCATTGCAAGTATATCAAAAATATTTACCTAAAAATTTTAAAATAAACACGCACTCACATATTCAAGGTTTACCAGGTGTTGTGTATAAAGTTTTGTAGTCTACAAACAAAAGCTAACAATGATAACATTATGAGCTAACATAATGTTATGCAACATGCACAAAATTTTAACTTTCTTTTTTGGTGTATTAAAATATGATAAGATTCCACAGTTTGATACATGAAATTAAAAGGCTTGCAATGCTCATAGCTCTGACCATCAATCTCAACACATCAGCTTCTTGAATATAGCCATTATCTTCATGCTCAAAGGCAGGAAGGAGCTGAAGGTTTCTAGATGAGGTATATCATCTATTGTCCAGAGAGAACATTCTAAATGACCAGATGTTTACAGGATGGTCAAGGTTATCCAGCAAGCACAGGACATCATCAATGACAGCTCCAGCGGGTTGATGAAAACCATCTTCAAGTATCACAAAAGTATTGAAGTCCACTGTTAGACATGATGCATAAAGACATCAAATACAAGTTTTCTATGATAAAAGGTCAATTCATGTCTGACAAAGCTCCAGAGAATTTGTGGGATCCTGTGATTTGTCCAACATCATGTGACTTCCATGTTCTTTTGGCTTGAAACCCTTGGACAGTTCATCCTCTCTTCTGATGACATTCCAATGTCCTGGACTAGGGTGGCATAGCGGAAGTAGATAAACTGGCAGTTTGAGTGTGTCAAAGACTTGTTAAGGGCTGCTTGATATAATGGATGTGATGGATGCCATGGGTGGAGGGTCTACTTGATCCCAACATATGGGTGATTTTGGTGACTGGCTAATTTCTTTGTTGCATTTAGTTGAACACCACACTACAAAAATTCAACATACTAATGCTACATCTTCATTTTCTGAATCTTATTTGGAATATATATAAATCAAGATTTATACTTAAACCTATTATTTCATGAATATTACCATTCACAAAAAAATGATTTTTATCCCTTAATGAAGCTCTTTTAACCTCTATTTAGATTTAAATATATATATATATATATATATATATATATATATATATATACACATACATACACACATATATATATACATAATTCTTTTTTTTCTTTTATTTATTTCAGTCATTTGACTGCGGCCATGCTGGAGTACCATCTTTAGTCAAACAAATCGACCCCAGGACTTATTCTTTGTAAGCCTAGTACTTATTCTATCGGTATCTTTTGCTGAACCACTAAGTTGCGGGGGAGGGCGTAAATACACCAACATTAGTTGTCAAGCAATGGTGGGGGAGGGGGACAAACACAGATGCGTGCACACACACACACACATATATACACAACGGGCTTCTTTCAGTTTCCGTCTACCAAATCCACTCACAAGGCTTTGGTCTGCCCAAGGCTATAGTAGAAGACACTTTCCCAAGGTGCCGTGCAGTGGAACTGAACCTGGAACCATGTGGCTGTTAAGCAAGCTTCTTACCACACAGCCATGCTAGTGCTGGTGTAGCTGTGTGGTAAGACATTTGTTTCTCAACCAGATGGTCTTGGGTTCAATCCCTTGGTGTAGAAACTTAGGCAAATAGTCTTCTACTATAAGCCTATCATGACCAAAGCCTTGTGAGTGGATTTAGAGTGTAAATGAAAGAAACCTGTCATACCTATATGTGTGTGTGTGTGTGTGTGTGTGTGCGCGCACGTTTGTGTGCAAGTTACTATTTCCTTGCTTTGACTTCATGTGATGGTTGTGAACAAATGTCACCAGTATGCAAGCATGGAAAAGAGGACATGATGACGATGACATTTCAAATACAAAGTAGCAATAAAACGGTGAGGTAATAATCAAACTTTCTTTATAGTCGTATATATAAATTTCTTTTCCAGTTTATTTCTCACAAGAGACTAATATCACATAATATAGACCTAGATACATTATGACTGAATAATAAATAGACTAGTTATAGCTGAAATACCTTTGATCATAGTCTGGCTTGAGCAAAGCTGACCTGGGGTTAAATAATAACAGCTGTGTTGAAGAGAATAATAATAATATTTTTCTCATTAATTTTTACATTGCGTCTGTTACTAATAAATATGTAGAACCATTCTTCCAGATTCACATTAAGTAGTGCTTGATAGTATTGTTACTGTTTAACTCGAGGTCACCACTGATCAAACAATCCTCAGATCAAAGGACATTCCTCTCCACCTCATTTTTTTTTTTCTTTCTTTCTTGGAAAGTAGATGTAGAAAACAATGATAATGATGATAAGATACTGTATCAACGATGATATCCAATGTAATTTTCTTTTTAGAAAAAAGACAATAAAATGTGATTTAAGAGAGATTTGGCTGTTATTTCACACAACTCAATCAACAGAATATGTATTACAGAAATAAGGATAGAAATATTCTATTGAGTATATGGAATTATGGTATTAAAGATTTTGAGAGTTGGCACTGATTCCTCTGTTAAGCTTGTTTTCTTTTTTAATTGAAGTCTGCTAGTAAAAATTTGACAATCATCGAATTTTTGCTTATTACTGTTTCTATAATTATCATTATTTAAGGTGGTAAGCTGGCAGAATCGTTAGCAGACCAGCTGAAATGTTTAATGGTATTTAGTCTGTCTTCACATTCTGAGTTCAAATTCCACCAAGGTTGACTTCGCCTGTCATCCTTTTGGTGTCAATAAAATAAGTACCAGTTAAGTACTGGGGTTGACGTAATTGACTTATCCCTTCCCTTGAAATTGCTGGTCTTGCCAAGATTTAAAGTCATTATTATTATCGAGTGAGAGAGCAGTGCATGCCATCAAAGTGACACTGGGATAAAATATACGAAGCCCAGTATACCCATCATGACTACCCGTCTGATATGGGTACACCAGGCACAAGCATCACAACCATGTGTGCAACATAGTGAACTCATATCAAGATTAACAGCACATGACTTTGCAGGTGGGGTCCAGTTAGAATTTTCTTCAGGTTGAGTAGCCCATCCCACTCAAAAGATCCTTAAACAACTCTTAGGTTGTTTAAGGATGTTGAATGAAACATCCATGTTTCCAGAGGGGAATTATCTAAACCCCAAAGAATTCTTCTCAACACATGGCTATGATGCTCCTCCACTACTTCTGCTCATGATCAGAGATGCACATATCGTCAGCCACTGAGGGACATGCTCAACTGGTTAAGGTCAAACAATTGACAAGCAAATCTGTGGTATTAAGCAGAATATTTGCTGTAGTCCATCTTTTACACCAAAACAAAACAAAATAATGTACATGATAACACTTTCAATCAGTTGAGAAGCCATGAGAGCCACTGCTTGGTACTGCATCAGGGTATTTATTATTATCATTATTATTATTATTATGGCTGAGAGCTGGCAAAGTCATTACAATGGATAAAATGTTTCCTGTTTTTTTTTTTTTATGTTCAAATACCTAAGAGGTTAATTTTGCCTTTTATTCTTTCAGGGTTCGTAAAATAAGTACTAGTTCAACACCTGGGGCGATGAAATTGGCTTGTCCCTCCCCTCAAAACAGGTAGCCTTGTACCAAAATTAGAATTATGTTATTAAGGCAGAAATTTGTGCACCTATGTTCCGAGTTCAAATTCCATTAAGACAACTTTGCCTTTCATCCTTTCAATACCAGTTACATACTGAGGTTGATGTAATTGACTAGTTCACTCTTCTAAAATTTCAGATCTTGTACCTTTAGTAGAAAGGATTATTATTATTATCATCATCATCATCATCATGATTGCTGGCAGAATCGTTAGCATGCTGGGCAAAATGCTTAGCAGCATTTTGTTTGTCTTTACATTCTGAGTTCAAATTCCACTGGGGTCAACTTTGCTTTCATTCTTTCGGGGATCGATAAATTAAGTACCAGTGAAACACTGGGGATTGATGAAATCGACTATCCACCTCCCCCAAATTTTAGGCCTTGTGCCTTTATTAGAAAAGATTATTATTATTATTAAGATGGTGAACTGGCAGAATTGTAGCATGCCAAGCAAAATGCTTACCAGCATTCCATACAGTTTTATATTCTGAGTTCAGATTACACTGATGTTAACTTTGCCTCTCATCCCATTGGGGTTGATAAAATAAGTGTACCAGTTAAGTCAATGTTGATTACATTGGGGATCAATGTAATCAACTTCCCCTTCCCCTCAAAAACTGTTGACCCTGTGCCAAAATTATTGTTATTATATCATAAAGGTGGAGAGCTGCTGGAATCATTAGCACACCGGACGAAATATTTAGCAGTATTTTGTCTGGCACTACATTCTGAGTTCAAATTCCACCAAGGTTGATTTTGCTTTTCATTCTTTCAGGCTCGATTAAATAAGTACCAGTTTCGCACTGGGGCCGATGTAATTGACTTAATTCCTTCCCCAAAATTTCAGGACTTGTGCTTCCAGTAGAAAGGATTATTATTATTGTTATTAATGCTGGTTCCTTGAATCCATCCCCATAAAGTAGACTTGTCTCAGAAAATTACAGGTCTGACAAAAAGTGATTCCTGTTGAAAAAAAAAAAAAAAACAGGTCACATTAAGTTCTGATATCTCCTTTGTAAATTGCAATAAGTATAGCTATTACTATTATTCTCCAATGGTGACTGAAACATTTAATCTGATTAAACTGATTGGTTTCCAGTGCAGTCTTCAAGTAGCAATCATTATAAAAAAGAGGATATAATGACTGGGCCCCCGTCAATCTAAACCAGGAAGCAAATTAAAATCAACTAAAGAAACACCTTTGTTTTATAAATAAACTAATAAGATATCAATGTAAAGGATTTGAAGTATAGAAGAGCAACAGAAGCATTGTCTGGATAAATCTCATGACAAAGATATTTTTTTTTTCTGTTTTGGCAAAGGCTTCATTACTTGATAAGGCTGAGTTGGATATAATTAGTTATTACATCAGCATAATTATGGTGATTACATATATATATATATATATATATATATATATATATATATATATATATATGTATATAAGCATACATGCATACACACACGCACACACACTCACACACATACACATATAGACACACACACACACATATATATACAACCCATGCCAGTATGGAAAATGATTGTTAAAGGACGATGAAGATGATCCATATATACACATACATGCACACACACACATATATATATATATATATATATATATATATATAAATACACACACACAAACACATACACACACTTTTGTGTGGGTGCGCATATGTAAATATATATATTTTCATCATCATTGTTTAACGTCTGCTTTGCATCCTGGCACGGGTTGCACAGTTTGACTGATGACTGGCAAGCCAGGAGTCTGCACCAGGCTCCAATGTGATTTGGCAAGATTTCTACAGCTGGATGCCTTTCCTAATGCCAGCCACTCCAAGAGTGTGGTAGGTGCTTTTTATGTGTCATCGGCATGGAAACCAGTCAGGTGGCACTGGCATCAGCCACGCTCAAATGATGGTACTATGGTTTTTGTAATCAATGATCTCCCACCCCAAAAAAATTTCATGTCTTGTACCTAAAGTAGAAAGGAATCTTATTCATGGTTCATGGAATTTTCTCACAAAGTAGATTGTCTCAGAAAACTACTGGCCTCATACAAGTTCACTTAATACTGAGTGCTTTCTAGATATCTGCCTGGATTTATTAATCCCTTTTACCACAATATATATATATATATATATATATATAATAAGGAGTAAATATTTATATAGATATTATTATTGTTATTATTCTCTGTGGTAAATATGAATTGACAACAACAATAATATAGATGGCTGCAAGTGTCAAATAATGTTAGATAGCTACACAATTAAAATTTATATTTATCATAAGGGCATATGTGGCGCCTACCTGCTAGAAAGTGGAGTTAAAACCCTAAACTTAACCACCAATGACACTAAAAAATTGAACAAATAACGATAGTTGGGTAAATGAGCAAAAAAATTTGACATACCATCACAGTTTAATACTATATAGCATAGTATTTAGATATACTTGTATCATGAGTTCGAGTTTTGGTGAAAAACCTCAACTCTCTTCAGTAAGTTTTACCAAGTGAAAAATTCAACTCGTACTAGAGTCTGCTGGTGTTCTGAATTGTTTCACGCCAAATTTAGAATAAATTCAGTGTAAATATATTTATAATATGGAGTAAATATTCAATTGTAGATATCATTATTTTATTATTAACTGTGGTAAATATCAAGGTGGCTGCAGGTGTTAAATAGCATTAGATAGCTATACAAATCAAATTTATATCATGGTTAAGGTTTTTCGCCAAAACTCGAAATCATGATATAAGTATATCCAAATACCAAACTATATAACATTAACCTGTGATGATTTGGCAAATTTTTGCTCGTTTGCTTGACTACTATTGTTATCTTGAATTTTCCAGTGTCATTGGTGGTTAAATTGAAAAATTGACGTTTTAACCCCACTTTCTAGCAGGTGGGCACCTCACGTGCCCTTATGATATATATATATATGGTAAAGACCCTCTGTGGTCATGAATGATATCATGGGATTGCATTGAGAAAGTTCCCCTCTGAGGCACAAGTCCAGGCAAGGTTGTTTATAGAAGACCAGCAGTTGCCCACACATACCAGTATGCTCTCTCCAAAACACCGATGTTGTCCAAGAGAAAGGGGAAAGCTAATCCAGCTTGGCATCAGTGATGGTGCAACTCATTTCTACAACTGAGTGAACTGGAGCAATGTGAAATAAATTGTATTGCTCAAGAATACAACACAGCTCAGTTTGGAAATTGAACTCACTACCTCATAATTGTGAGCCTGATGCTCTAACCACTGACTCATGTGCCTTCACACACACACACACACACACATATATATATCAATCATCATTATCATTTAATGTCCATCTTCCATGCTGGCATGGGTTGGATGGTTTGAAAGGAGCCGGCTGTGTAGAAGACTACACCAGGCTACTGTGTCTTTTTTGGCATGGTTTTACAGCTGGATGCCCTTCCTAACACCAACCACCTCTTAGAGTGAACTGAGTGCTTTTTTACAGGTAAAAGAGTGGAGATAATGGTATTAGATTTATTCTTAGGTTATAACTGTTTCAACAACAGAGGAATCAGATAAACCATTTAATATGGTAAGAAAACATATAACCAAGAAAATAAACAATGATTATGTAATTTTCAGTAATATTACATGTGACCACTTGTCATTTCATCTAAGCCAAATGAGCAAATCAATACACATGCACTTGGATGAATACACTTATATTACACACACACACACACACACACACAGTGAGTAGGTGGAGCTTATAGTGTTGTAGTGAGGAAGCAATCATTTCGACATGGGGTACCTGACTTGCAGAGGACAAACTGTATACTTATGATAAAATTGATTGTGACACTTGAGTTATTGACCAGACCAGAAAGTCAGACAGTTGGCTGTTGTTGGAGTAGATAAAGTTGTTTTTAAATATGGGTGTCAATAACCAATGTTGTAAATTAACTGGGATGATCAAATATACATACACACACGTACACATACATATCTTTTAATCTTTTATTTGCTTCAGTCTTTGGACTGTGACCACACTGGGACACCACCTTCAAGGGTTTTAGTCAAACAAATCAACCCCAGTACTTGTTTTTTTCTCTTAAGCCTAGTACTTATTCTATTGGTCTCTTTTTGTTAAACGTCTAAGTTGTGGGGATGTAAGAAAACCAACACCAGTTGTCAAGTGGTGGTGGGAAATGAACACAAAGATGCAAAGACATGCACATACACACACACTAAATATATATACATAGATAGATAGAAAGATAGATGCAGGAGTGGCTGTGTGGTAAGAAGTAACTTTTACAAGATAATTGATTCCTTCTCTAAGGAGGAGTATAATTTTCTTTTCTGGTTATAATTTTATTCTCTGTGGTAAGGGGGAGGGGAGGTAATCCGATGTTAGGCAGGTCAGCTAATAACCTGTAATGTAGGTGTTAGTGGTATTTAGAGAGTAAGAATTTATCTTTATGTAAACATGTATTTTTCTCATCTTGTTTATTAAGTAATTCGGATTTAGCCATTAAAATGGAGAATTTCTCATTTATGCATAAATTACAGCAATTATTTTTAAGATTATATGAAGATGTTTTGGCAAGGATACGCCATTCTAATCTATAATTAATGTTATTGTCTTTCAGTTTCTAGATGTGATTACTTAATGCAGTAGAATTAGCCTTCTATTTCTGAAACTTGAGCGATGGGAATTACATTTAAGTTTCAATTCATTTCTAATTGTTCCTATATAAGTTTTCTTGTAATTATAGGAGAATACATCACATTGGTAGATTACAATTTTAGTTTTACATTTAAAGAATTCACAAGTATTTTTATTTCTGCAACCACATAGATTAGTTAGATTATCTGTGCCTATGATATGGTGGGTTGGGGGATCTTATTCTTCGTACTATCTTTATTATTACTACTATTGTTGTTATTCTTATTGTTTTTGTGATTATTATTATTATAGGTATGTTGGCTATTATTCCTATCGTTATAATTATGAATATTTATGGCAAGTCTGGTTATTTCTATAAGGCTCCGAGTAAAGGTACTTAATTTTTTGTTTATAACCTGGTTTTTCCAATGCAATGCTGTAGTGTTCCTTATGCTTATTGAAGATATCTTCGTTGGATGAGAGATACGAAATTCTTTTACTAATGCCCTGTACAAGTCCTCTTTTTATAAAGTTTGGGTGGTTGCTATGTGCATTAATATATTTGAGGTTGATATTAGGTTTAATGTACAGTTCATGTAATCCCGTGCTTATATATCCCATTTTTATATATACATATATACACAAATGGGTTCTTTCAGTTTCTAGCTACCAGACCCCTTCAAAAGGCTTTAGTTGATCTGGGACTATAACAAAAAACCCTTTCTCAAGTTCCTTTGTAGTGGGACTGAACCCAGACCATGTTGTTGAGAAGTAAACTTCTTGTCATGCATCCACACCGTTTCAGTCATTTGTTTGTATTCAAAAACTGTCACTTCAAATTGGAGAATAAAATGTTATTATGATAGATCATTATACAGTTATTATACTATGAGCCTTCCTTAATAGCTTTCTCTCCATAACTTACAAAGCCTTTCACGTTTGTTTACAAATATTATATGTAGTATTAGACAGTTTAAGTATATATCAACTAAATATGGTTGAAATTGATGGGTGAACGTTTGGCCCAATTGGATGCGCAAGGAGCCATTTTAGTGTTGATCTGTGGGTTTGATTCTGGCTGGGGTTAGCTCATCATTTTTTTCAGTCATTTGTTTGCATTTAAAAATTGTCGCTTCAGATCAGAGAATAAAATATTACTATGACATATTATTGTGGCTGTGTGGTAAGAAGCTTGCTTCCCAACCACATGGTTCTGGATTCAGTCCCACTGCATGGTACTTTGGCCATGTGTTTTCTACCATAGCTTCAGACCAACCAAAGCCTTGTGAGTGGATTTGGTAGACAGAAACTGAAAAGAAGCCCATCACACACACACATATGTGTGTGTGTGTGTGTGTGTGTGTGTGTGTGTGTGTGTATCTTTGTGTCTGTGTTTGCCCCATCACCGTTGCTTGACAACTGATTTCCCCATAACTTAGAGGTTTGGCAAAAGAGTCCAATAGAATAAGTACCAAGCTTAGAAAGCTTACAAAGAATAAGTCCTGGGGTCGATTTGTTTGACTAAAAGGCAGAGCTTCAGAATCGCTGCAGTCAAATAACTGAAGCAAATAAAAGAATAAAAAACATATATATATCATACAAATATACATACATTTATTTATACATGCATGCACACACACACACACACACAGCATGAGTTTCTGTACAGTTTCCACCTACCAAATTTCACTTGCAAAGCACCAATCAACACTAGACTATGGCAGAAGACACTGGAATTAATTAGTAAAAGTACCTACACAGATTATGTACTGTGCAGAGTTATACTTAGTACTACTCTGAAATATAGCTTCATTTATTTTTATTTTATGTTTCAGCTTTAAAGCTGCAGTCATGCTGGAGCACCGTGAGTTCTTTCAGTTATTCGACATGGGAGACTGAACTAATGAGTATTGTTGCTCTGTAATAACTGCACAGGGTTCATTTACTTCCAAAGATACCAAGACGAAGTAGCAGGAAGTTACTAATTACAATGTAAACAAGACTGTGCCCAGTACATCTTATAAACATAGAAAGGAGATGTAGTCCAATCTTGATCTGCTGAGGAGTAACAAAATCTGTTGGATTGATTTTGATAAGCTGCTATCTATCTATTTATTTCTCTCTCTCTCTCTCTCTCTCTCACACACACACACTCTCTCTCTCTCTCTCACACACACACACACACACACACACACACACACACACACACACACACACACACACACACACACACACACACGCGGTTCCTTATATATTTTGTTTTTCTATTTGTCTTCTAAGCTACTTGGTATGAAATCCTGTGTTGAAACATGTTATTGTATATAAAAAGGGTTAAGTTGGCCAATAAAAACAAAAATAATAATAAAATGATATTTAATTGAGCCAGCAATTGTTGTTATTGGCAAAATGACCCTCCCAAGGTACAGCAGACTCATGCCCATCATTTCATACCCACTCTTCCATGCTAGATAGAATTTGGTGGAGCAGATTTTGATGGAGCTGATTTTGATGGGGCTAGTTTCCAAGCAAAGTGGTATTTTCCTATAGTAGGACATGTTTTACATGGAAGGCAGGAAACAAACAATTTCACTGGTCATTTATGACTATCATGTGATGTCTCGACAAGGACAGACGCAAACACATACATAACATGGATATAAAATAATGATGGTTATATATATATAGAGAGTAAAGAGTAAGGACCCCCTTTGGTCATGAATGACTGTGAGATTACACCAAGAAAGTTCCCCTCTTAGGCACAAGCCCAGGCAAGGTTGTTTATATATTCATGTTTTACCTTATCTAATGAAGAAAAACTGTAGGTGCAATAAAGATAAATGACCAACTAGTTTACTTTGCAAACATAGGATCCTTGGTTCAATCCTACTGTATGATAGCTTAGGTAAATGCCACTTTTCATAGCGTGGGTTAGTGGTTAGTGTTTTCTGTTCATGATCATAAGGTTGTAAGTTTGATTCTCAGTGGTGTGTTGTATCCTTAAGGAAGGCAATTCAGTTCACATTACTCCAGTCCACTCAGCTGGTAAAAATGAGCAGTAACTGTAATTTGAAGGGCCAACTCTTTCATATTCCTTGTCACACTGAATCTCTTCCCTGAGAACTATGTTAAGGGTATGTGTTACTGTGGAATGCACAGCCACTTGCATGTTAATTTCACATGCCAGCTATTCCTTTGATCAGATGAACTGGAATGCTTGTTGCTGTAACCAACAAAGTACCCAAACTAAGTGGATTAACCCATACCTTATGAGTGAAATTGGATGAATGGAAACTATAGAGAAACTTATTGAGTCAATTGTTCTTGTAACTAAAAGGGTACACCCTTGTTACAGAGGGTCATGCTGGTATTCTCTGATAATTACATTGTAGGTACACTAAACACTCAGCCACTTACACATTAATTCAGGAGTATATAACCTAGCTAATCAAACAAGAGACTCTTTCTTGTCAAATGATAAAATTATGCAGTAAAAAGAAAAAAAAAAAAGATATAGTTTATGGCAAATATTAATCCTTGACTAATAAAAATTTCATTTTCATTGCATTTATGAGAGACAACTTCAGATATATATATATATATATATATATATATATACACACACACATACAGGGGTTGGGCAAAATTATGGAAACACCTAGCATCATAGCATCATAATTTTGAAAAACCTATAAAACCGTCAAAAGCTTGTTTACTTTTATGTTTTTTGATTTATTATTAGTGTTGCTTAATATGTTTTGCTAAAATTGCTATTTCTTTTCAGATATCATCAGAAAAAGGTAATTAAAATTCATGAAGATGACAGATCTATCGGACTTTAAAAGCAGTCAAATTGTTAGTGCTTGTATGGCAGGACCTAGCATTATGAAAAAGCTGAAATATTTGGTGTATCAAGAAATACTGTCTCAAAAGTAATGACAGCCTTTGAGAAAGAGGGAAAAACTTCCTCGTTGAAACAAAATTCCGGAAGAAAACCAAAACTTTCAGATAGGGACCATTGGACTCTTATGCGAAATGTTAGAAAGGATCACAAAAGTACAGCTCCCAAAATTACTGCAGAGCTTAATGACCACCTCGAGAACCCAATTTCCAGAAAAACTGTTCGCCAAGAGCTGCACAAAACTGAATTTCATGGGAGGGGTGCAATCAGAAAACCACTACTTTCAAAAACAAACATTGCAAAGCATTTAGAGTGGAGTAAAAACCTACAGAATTGGTCCTTAGAGCAGTGGAAGAATGTTATTTTCTCAGACGAGTCATCCTTTACCGTATTTCCAACCACCAGCTGAGTATACATGTAGAGACAGCCAAAAGAAGCATTTGACCCAAACTGCCTTCTTCCAACTGTTAAACATGGAAAAGGATCTGTGATGATCGGGGGGAGGGGGCTATATCTTGGAAATCCACCTGTCCAATGGTTTCCTTTTATGGTAGAATTAATAGTCAAGACTATTTAAGCATTTTATCTGATCAAATTCATCCTATGGTTGCAGAATTGTTTCCGGAGGGAAACGCAATATTTCAGGATGATAATGCACCAATTCACACTGCTGAAGTTGTTACTGAATGGCACGAGGAACATCCTAGTGAAGTTGAATATCTTATCTTGCTACCACAGTCCTCAGATCTCAGTATTATTGAACATTTATGGTGCATTTGAGAAAAACAAGTAAGGAGTCGATATCCTCCACCATCATCACTACAAGAACTGGAGACTGTTTTAGCTAAAGAATGGACAAACAGTCCTTTGGAAACAATTCAAACTTTGTATGAGTCCATACCTTGTAGAATTCAAGCTGTAATTACTGCCAAAGGTGGTCCTACCCCATATTAAAATAAACTTGTTTGAAATTTTAAGGTGTTCTCATTATTTTGTATATATATATACACACACACAAGGGGCTTCTTTCAGTTTCCGTCTACCAAATTTATTCACAAGGCTTTCATTAGCCTGAGGCAATAGTAGAAGACACTAGCCCAAAGTATCACATAGTGGGACCTGGAACAATATGGTTGGGAACAATATGGTTGTGAAGCAAACTTTTTACTACACAGCCACCTCTGTGGCATCCTAACGTCTCTGTCACAAGGAATTGTTGTCTTAGGGTACCTGTGTTCGATGCTGCAAAGTGAAACTGAATCCAAAATCACATAATTGGAAAGTGAAATTCTTAACCACAGTCATCCCTGTGCATGTGATTGCATGATGTATGTGCATGTGATATATGTGTGCATGTGCATATGTGATTGTGTGTTTGTGGAAAACACCATTGATGATATATAAAAAAAAAGAAAAAAAGTAAAACAAGAAAATGATTGAAAGGGATTTCTTCTGCAAAGATCTCTTGAATGATTTACACTTTAAACAATGAAACACACATATGAACAAAAAACATCTGACAACGCATCCCGTTTACATCGACAAGCAATTGATTTGATCAAACTAATAGCTGATTAAACAAATGCTTGAACAATGAGAAAAACAAGGATAGAATATTTATGAGAAATACAGCAATTCCGTTAGACATTTAACGTCTAGCAATGATCACAACACTATTAGTACATATGATTGAGTAAATGTACATTAGAAATTTTTTGCTATTGAGACTAAACAGCATCAAAAGTAATTATGATATTTCTAGGGTATATTTAGTGGAGTTAGGTTCATTTTATACAAATATAAAATGGTCATTGGTGAATAATTTATTTGTGTTATGAAATATGATTTGACCATTTACAAATGCTTAGTTATTGATCACAGAAATCTAATGTTAAATTGATGGAAACGAACACAATGAAACATCAAATGCAGACTTCAAACTTATTCCAACTCTCATTTATTTTTTATTTTTATTTATTTATAGCTGTTGTTAGTTTTTTTAATATAATTTCATTTACATCTGCAATGCTTTATGGAAAACGTTAAATCAATCCCTTAGTACTTTGTTTGATAAATCCTTGTAGGATGAATGGTAATGTTGGTCTCAGTGAAATTTTGAACTCATAACAAACAGTCAGAACTAAATACTGCAGAGCATTTTATTTGATGCTAAGAATTCAACCAATTTAGCACTTACAGTGTTCCATAATTTAGTATGGTGATTCACAAAATTTTGTTGACATTGTTTGGTTGTTATAAATGAATATCTTCCATTTCCAGTAGTCTGGCCAGGCAGAAACATTATTTAGCTTGGCAACAGGTGAGGGTTGGTGACGGAATGAGCATCAAGCCATAAAAAATCTGCATCAATAAACTGTCTGACCCACTCAAGCATAGAAAAATGGACATCACAAATATGATGATGATGATGTCTTATATTATCCCATCTAACATGTAATTCTTTTTATATATTTGTACAGATTGGTCTCTTCTCACATTGATTAAAGTTTAACAGAAATTACTAGAGGAGATGAGGGTTAATATAATGCAGCTATATCAGATCTTGGAGTATCATCAGTCATATTTCCTCACAGATAATGCATAAGAACAGATGTAGCTTTCTCATTGAGAAATTTACTTCCTAACTACATGGGTTCAGCTTCAGTCTCACAAGGTAGCACCTTGGGCAAGGGTTTTCTTCTACAGCAGCCTTGGTCTAACAAAAGCCTTGTCCACGGATTTAGTAGATAAAAACTGAAAGAAGACTGTGTGTATGTGAATGTATATATATATATATATATATATATATACACACACACACATATATATATAAAATCATTCAAAAGAAAGTACGAAAATGGAGATATAACATTTAATAAAAATTTATTAACTTCAAAAATCAAACACAGTCCCTTACAGCTGTTCCAATCAGGCCTAATAGATTAAATAGTAATTAATAAAATCATTATATTGTTTGATGATGATGGTCATCATCATCATTTAACATCTGTTGTCCATGCCAGGCATGGATTGGACAGTTTGACGAGATCTGGCATGGTTTTTATGGCTGGATGCCGTTCCTAATGCCAACCACTTTACAGTGTGTTGGGTATTTTTAGGTGGCATATATATATATGAAATCAGTGTATTAACCCAACTACTGGACATTATTGCATACCACTGGTCACAATGCATTTCCTCTTGGCTTGGGGCAAAAACCAACAGTACCCTTGAATGAAATGCTTATTTACAGCTGGGTGGACTGGAGCTATGTGAAATGAAGTATATGTGTGAGTGTATATGTACATGTGTGTGTGTTAAAACGCTGCTAAACATAACAGATAGCCTCTCAAATCTTCAGGCTGTACCATGTTGCACAAGAGCAAATATTGATATCTGCTGGACAGTGTAAACCAGTAGCATGTCAATATTTGATCTCAAGCGATACAGTTTAGCCTGAAGATTTGAGCGATTATCTATCCATTGTGTTTTGCAGTATCTTTTAGATGTTACATTCATACCTACCTATCTGTATGATGTTACAATGCAATAAAATCCCATAAGGAAACAACTGAAGCAATATGGTATAATATATATATATATATATATATATATATATATACACACACACACACACATTTTATATATATATATATATATATATATATATACACACACATTTTTTTTCTCTCAAGGATTTTTTGAATTCCCGAGCGTTACACTATTACATCTATTTGTTTTCTACCCCACCTGTCTTTGTCTATTGTTTTTTTGTGAATTCTCCCTATATATATATATATATATATATATATATATATATATAGACGGTTTAGATATAGATTCAAGGCTTGAATATGGTACTTATGCGAAGGCACCCGAATATCACATCCCAAAAGGATGGGTGATTAAAATCAAATAATAAGCAACACGGATTTCAAAAGTGATTGCAGTACGCACGTTTCATGCTACTTCAATTTATTTAAGTAATGTGAGCATTACCTTAAATGCAATATGAAGAGCAATCTTCCGCTGCACGAAAAAAATGTAGAAAAAAAGACATATTACAAATGTGGCAACATATTAAAACCTATGTTTTAATATGTTGCCACATTTGTAATATGTCTTTTTTTCTACATTTTTTTCGTGCAGCTGAAGATTGCTCTTCATATTGCATTTAAGGTAATGCTCACATTACTTAAATAAATTGAAGTAGCATGAAACGTGCGTACTGCAATCACTTTTGAAATCCGTGTTGCTTATTATTTGATTTTAATCACCCATCCTTTTGGGATGTGATATTCGGGTGCCTTCGCATAAGTACCATATTCAAGCCTTGAATCTATGTTGCTTATTATTTGATTATATATATATATATATATATATATATATATATATATATATATACACACATATATATATATATATATATATATATATATATACATACATATATATACACACACACACACACATACATACTAACACACATGCACCCATACACGACTTGTATTAAAATTTGTTTACATTTAGATTGTAATTTAAAAGCATCAAGAAATATGAAAATAAGTTCCTTCTACGTCTCTAATATATAAAAGTGACTTATTTTTCATATTTCTTGATGCTTTTAAATTACGATGTAATGTAAAAAAAAGAAAAATTAAAACTTGTTTGTTTTTTTTTGACACAGTATCTTGAATTCATAGAAAAGTATTAAAACTGTTTTAAAACTGAGATGGGTATATGCAGTGCACTTTGCTGCAAACGAATGCACACGCACTACTGGGGTGCATTAAGAGAATATAATTGGCTCTTCTCAAAATCTCACATACTACCTGTGGTCTATACTACTGATGTAGTGGGGTTAAAAAATGTGTTCTCTAGATAAACAGACCAGCTAATGTAGGGACTGACTAAATCAGCAGCTCCTAATGTGGGTGTAAGCACCCTTTTAGGAATATTGTGAGCTGACAAGGGGTAGCAAATGTTAAGGGAATGCTATGAAGTGTGCTGCATACTTAGATGGGTTCTAATTTTCCTTGATAAAAGTTTTAAATTAGGCAAAATATTTTAAACAAAATGTCAAGCTGGAAGAATTGCTGGCACAATAAAGGCACAGGTGTGGCTATGTGGTAAGAAGTTTGCTTCCCAACCACATGGTTCTGGGTTCAGTCTTGCTGCATGGCACCTTAGGCAAGTGTCGTCTACTATAGCTTTGGGCTGAACAAAGCCTTGTGAGTAGATTTGGTAGATGGAAACTGAACAAGCCCGTTGTATATGTGTCTGTGTGTCTTTGTTTGCTCCTCTCCTACCAGCACTTGACAACTTGTGTTGGTATGTTTACAGGCATGTTTGGCAAAATAGACCGATAGAATAAGCACCACACTTCAAAGACAAAAAAAAAAAAGTATCAGGGTTGATTAATCAACTAAAAATTCTTCAAGTGGTGCCCCAGCATGGCCACAGTCTAATGACTGAAACAAGTAAAATGAAAATAAAAAGAAAAAAGATAAAAGCCATCAAATAAAATACTTAGTGGCATTTCGTCCAGCCCTTTATATTCTGAGTTCAAATTCTCTGGTGGTCAACTTTGCTTTTCAACCCTTCAGGGTCGATAAAATAAAGTACCAGTCAAACACTGAAGTCAATGTAATTGACTTGACCCCCTCCCCTCAAAACTTCTGGCATTGAACACTGCAACAAGCTGGTATCCCATTCAGAGAAATGTGATCTCAATCACTTTATACACCATGGAAACCAGACAACCAATTTTGAATCCTAGCATTCCAGGTTCAATCCCACAGTGTGACATCTCAGGCAAGTGTCTTCTATTATAACCTTGTGCTGACTAAAGCATTGTGAATAGATTTGGTTGAAACTGAAAGAAGTCTGTCATATATAAATATATGTGAGTGTGTCCTACCACCACTTGATAACTGATGTTGGTTTGTTTACATCCCCATAACTTAGCAATTTGACAAAAGAGACTGACAGAATAGTACTAGGTTTAAAAAGATCTACTGGGGTCACTTCATTCAGCTAAAAATTCTTCAAGGCAATACCTCAGCATGGCTGGAGTCTAATAACTGGAACATGTGAAAGATAAAAGAACCCTCTTGCATTCAAACCAGCCATATCAAGCCCAAATATTCCATCTGTTTAATGTTCAAACTGGCCAGATCCTGCCTCTCACACCTACACTACAATGTCATTTTAAGACATAAATATTCACACCATCAAAACCCCAAAACTACAAGATAATGCAGGATTAATTCAAAACAATGTGAATAAATAAATATTCTTTTCTACTCGAAAGTTTTGGGGAGGGGGAGGGCCAGTCGATTAGATCAACCCCAGTATGCAACTGGTACTTAATTTATTGACCTCGAAAGGATGAAAGGCAAAGTCGAGCTCGGCGAAATTTGAACTCAGAACATAAAGACAGACAAAATAGAACTAAGCATTTCACCCAGCATGCTAACATTTCTGCCAGCTCGCCACCTTGTGAATAAATAAATATTACAATTGACAGAGTGATCTGAATGCTAAAGGGTTAAGGGAGATTTGGTTGCTATTTCCAGCAGGCTAACCCAACCACATAGAAGCTTTCTCATTGACTCATGGCCAAGTGGTATTTGTGGTTGAGTGGTTGACCTTTTCTCAACCAAAGGATGAAGAGATATCAAAAAAAGCCCTTACAACCTTAGGTATGATATTTATTGGAAAAGCTGGATACCAGCCTTGTTGCCATGTTACTACCAACCACACTTGCTTCCTGATTACTGTTAGAAAACAAGCAGTCTTGTGTAAAATATCTCTGCTAACAATTCATGCAAATAAACCAGTTTTTTTTTTTGTTTGCTTTTTTGAGAAAGCATCCAAATCATTCTACCATGGAAAGAAGAATTAGAAAGATGTATATAAATATATATATATATATATATATATATATACACACACACACATAAATATACATGCGCGTATTACATGTATCTATGTATGTATTACATCTGCAATTTCCATGCTGCCAGGGGTTGAAAAAAAAATATATATATATATATATATATATATATATATATATATATATATATATGAGGAAGAATGAGACAAGAATGTATCTAAAAATGCAAAAACGCATATATTTACATATATAAATATATATGTATATAAGTGTCTGTTAGAAACAATCGTGAATACATATGCACTTACACATTATATATATATATATATATATATATATATATATATATATATGCGTATATACACATACATACATACATACACTTACAGATGTATGTATATGTACAAATATTGATATTTAATCTCTTTCTCTCCCATGCACACACACACGAAACATAATACAAATTGGTGCCTGTCCAGATTCTTACATATTTTTCAAAGAGAATATACAGACTTGTCATATTTCATGAAACTCAAAAGAAAATAAAAATAGGACTAACAAACAGACAGACGGACAGGCAGGCAGGCAGGCAGGCTGACAGACAGACCAAGAACAGCAGCCTAATGGTCATTGTCTCAATATTTTATTTCCTGCAGCAGCTTTTAGCTAGATCTATCTGATAGATAGGCAGAGAGGAAAGTCATTTTAAGAGATAATTAATACATTTTATGAGAATATGGAATTGGGGTGTGTGTGTGTGTAGGGAGAAATCATCAACAACAAAAAAAAACATTGTGATTGTGTTGATGATAGTGAGTATGATAATGATAATGATGATGTTGATAATGATGATAATGTCGACAATGATATTTTTACATGAAAGATATGAGTCTGGATATTTACTAAAATTCCATATCTCTCAGAGAAAAATATGATTAAAAATATATGCTTTATGAAGTGGTAGAATTTATACAGTGATAGATAAGGTGCCTTGTGGTATTAAAATTGTGTCGCTTTATAAATAAATATGGTAAGCAGCTTCTCACATATGTAATATAGTGAGTTGAAAAACTTCCATTAATTGTGGTTGGTCATTCAATCACACATATACTCCCCCAATAATGCTTAAAATAAATTTTAAAAAAAGGAGGGGAGATAACTCCAGTGAAATCAAGTAACTGAAACTTGTGGAGAATTCAGATGATGCAGATGTAAGAATATATTGTGCTTATTGGGTTTAAAGCTAACTGGTGAAAATAACAGACATTTTCATCATTACTTATTATCATCATCATTTTATGTCTACTTTTGATGAGTTATACAGGTCATCATGGACTGAGTCATTTCTTACTGGGAGCGACTGCTCTCCCTGAGAAACCATATCCAGGCATGGGAAAATATCTTACGTAAACACAGGTGAGAGGTGATGACAGTTAGAGCATCTGGTTGTAAAAAAATGTCTGATCCATGCAAAGCTTGGGAAAGTGGACATTAAAATGATTTATAATATCATCTTGTGTGTGTATATATATATATATATATATATATATATATATATATATATATATAATAAATACACACACATATATATCTGAATAGGGTAAAAAGTACTCAGTACAAGGTGTAGAGTATAAATTTATTTATTCAGCTGAATATCTCTTTCTGTTTTCATCTCCACACACTGGAAAGAACACCAGTTTTTGATTTTCTTTTAAGGAGTTTTTCAGTTATGAATTGTTGTGTTTGCATGTGACTTACATGGCCTTCATTAATCTATGAAAAAATGAGGTGGGGCCGGGGTACTTTTATCTTAGATATTTCAAATGATGTTTTCATTACAGATCAGTACTTGAATCTAACCAACTGAGAAATAGTGAATCACCACACATAACAGCATAATATTAACCAAATAAATATTGTATATACTTGTGTATGTGTGTGTATGTAAGACTGTTTTATCTTCTGCTTGTTTCAGTCATTAGACTATGACCATGCTGGGGCACTGCCTTGAATCTTTAGTCAAATGAATCAACCCCAGTACTTATTTTTTAAAGCTTGGTATTTATTCTATTGGTCTCTTTTGCTGAACCACTATGTTATGTGGTGGTGGGAGGAGACAAACACAGACAGAAAGACACACACACATAGATACATAGATACATAAATGATGAGCTTCTTTCAGTTTCTGTCTACCAAATCCACTCACAAGGCTTTAATCAGCCCGGGATGCTAGTAAAAGACATTTGCCCAAAGTGGCACGCAGTGGGACTGAACCTGGAACCATGTGGTTGGGAAGCAAGCTTCTTACTACACAGCCATGTCTGCGCTGACTATGTTAGAAATCTGATTGCGAACAAAGTTATAGTTCCACCCACATCAACTTCTCCAAGTAACACACAAAGAAGGAAGTGAAAGAAAAATGGTTAAATTCCGTCCTTCAAAAAGAAAACTTGCTGATCGATTGATGAGATCAGCAACAATGACAACCTGAATATGAAGCTTAGAAACCAGAATCCAAAACTAGGTGAGAGTACTTGCTCTTCATTGCCTGTGTCATCCCACATTTGTGGCGATTCCTGATTGGCTCCTTGTGAATGACCTCTCACCACCACCACCACCACCACCACCACCACCCTATACTTTTTGGGATACAGATACAGTATATTTCATATCATCTGTTTACTTGTTTCCCCCACCCACATCATTTTGTTAGTGATCCTTGTAATGTCCTTTATCTACCACCCTAATGGCAATAAAATAAATCAATATTAATTTTATTATTATTATTAGTAGTAGTAGTAGTAGTTGTAGTGATTTCTTTTATTTACCAGGAGAGCAATGGATGAGGGAGAATAAAAGATAATACAAAATGATGAAGGAAAGATGCTTAAATATATAAACAGTGAGAATTAGGAAAGTTGTAAATGATAATAATAAAGATAACAATAATAAATAAAAATTACATGTCAGAAAATTGTTTCATGTAAAACATTTTCATTCGAGGCTTTGCAACAATTTTCATTTTCATTGATAATTGGGTTTTCCTACTCAATAAAATTCAAAGAGAATTTCATATTTAGAACTAAAGAAAATAGAAATTAAATATTTCCTTTCTTTTTTCTTTGCTATTTCACTTGATTTTTATTCATTCTTGCAATGCGGTATATTCATTGAAAAACCAAAACCAAAAAAGAAATAAAAATGCAAGTATATAACTTACGTTTACTGTGTTGTCGTTAAATGAATTGTACCATATCTACTTCTATCTAAACTAAAACAAACAGAACTACACAACAACATTAACAACAAAAGTGAGTGATGTACATTATGTTGTAACACTACTACTATTACTATTTCAAACTACCACCACTACACCAAATTTTCTATAATATTTTCCCATTAGATGAGATTTAGATGCCACTGTATTGTACAATCTCATGAATACTTCTATAGTCCATAGTGTAGCATAAAGGAAAAGATTCCACTGTACACTAAGTACTGTTTACTAGTAGTAGTATTATCAGCTCCTGCAAGTGTAGTAGAAAAGCAGAATCAATAGAGCATCAGGGAAAAATTTATTACAGAAGTTAATTCTATCTCTTTATGTTCTGAGTTTCAAATCCCATCGAGGTTGAGTTTTGTTTGCAGTCTTCTGTGGTCAATAAAATAAGAAGTTAAATAGTGACTTATTTTAATCTCCAGTTTTCCTCTCTCTCATATTTATGGCTTTGTTGTGTGCATATTAAACATCAAAATAAGAGTCATGCAATAAAAGAATTGGTAGGGCATCACATAAAATGCCTTATGGTATGTAGTCATGACTCTTTACAATCTGAGTTCAAATCCTGCCAAGGTCACTGGAAGAATCATTATGATGTTAGAATAAATGCCTTATGGTATTTCTTTTGATTCTTTACATTCAGAGATTAAATCTTACTGAGTCAACTTTGCCTTTTATTCTTTTGAGAGTCAATTAAATAGCATAAGTTAAGAACTGGGGTTGATTTAATTAACTTTACCCATCTCATCAAATTCCTAGCTTTGTGTTTATACTAAAAGAAATTATTAATATTATTATTAGAGCAGCAACCTGGCAGAATTATTAGAGCATCCAAAAAAAAAAAAAAAAATGCCTTCTGGTATATGTTCTAGATCTGCACATTCTGGGTTCAAATTGTACCATGGCCAACTATGGTTTGCATTCTTTGAAACAGTTGAAAATCCATATGTAACTTGATAATTAAATATTACAGAGTAATTGTACAAATTATACATATTACCCTGTAGCTTTTGAAAATTTTGAACACAGCTTATGGATTCTCAAGAATCAATGAATTCCATTTGGAAGAAATTCTGTTACTGTTTTGATAAATCAGAGTTTGAGTCAGGTCAATACACCAACACCCACTTCTGTAGTTCTTTTAATGGCCAAGTTTTATTTTATCTGTTTAGCTGATCTATTAATATGGTAGATATTATTAAGCAACAATTCATTGTGCCGACTTTGAAAGGCTGACTAGTAAAGTTGACCTCTTTGGAGGGGTTAGTCAATTTAGTCAATTTCAGTAAATAATTAGTATTTTGTATTATTGACTCCAGATGGATGAAATACAAAGTTGATCTTTGATTTGAAAAATCAATCATCATGATTATTAGCTTTATTTTTATTTCTGCCTCTCCATACTGGAATAGATTGCCTCAAAAAATTTGAGTCAGTATTCTATGATTAGATGCCCTTCCTGATCCATGCTGGTATGGGATGGATGGTTTGACTGAGGACTGGCAAGCCAGGAGGTTGCACCACTCTCCAATCTGATCTGGCAATGTTTCTACAGCTGGATGCCCTTCCTAACGCCAACCACTCCGAGAGTGTAGTGGGTGCTTTTTACATGCCACCAGCACAGGAGCCAGTCAGGTGGCCCTGGCATTGATCGTGTTCAGATATTGCTTTTTACGTGCCACCAGCATGGGAGCCAGTCAGGTGGACCTGACATCAACCATCTCAAATGGTGCTTTTTATATGCCACCAGCACAGAGGCCAGTCAGGGCACACTGGCATCAGCCATGTTCGGATGGTGCTTTTTACATGCCACCAGCACGGGAGCCAGTCAGGTGGAACTAGCATTGACAATGCTCAAATGGTGCTTTTTACATGCCACCAGCACAGGAGCCAGTCAGGGGTCACTGGCCATGGCTACGATTTTGGTCTTACTTGACTCAACAGGTCTTCTCAAGCATGTCATATTACCCAACATATTAAGAGTACTTTTAAATGGGCCAGATATGCAACACTGGCATTGGCCATGGCTGTGTTTAATTTCAAGCTGGGTACCATATATTCTATTGGCTCTCATTCATCCAAAATTTCCAAGCTGCAAGATGTCTGCAAATGTTAGCTCAACTGACACAGGGTCAGTGTAAAGAGATTCTGCCTCTGTACAGTTTCTGTCTGCCAAATTTCACTCACAAAAAATTGCTCAACCAAATGCTGTTGTAGAAGACACTTGCTTGATTTACTCAGTATATTGTGGGATCAAACCTGAAAACATGTGGTTGGGAAACAAACTTCTCAACCACACAGCCATGCACACCCATCATCATCATCATTTAACATCCATTTTCCATGCTGGCATGAGTTGCACAGTTTGACAGGAGCTGGCAAACTGGAGGTCCACACCAGGCTCTGTTGTCTGATTTAGCATGGTTTCTATGACTGGATGCCCTTCCTAATGCCAACCACTTTACAGAGTGTACTGGGTGTTTTGTACTGGGTGTTTTGCATATGACTGTGGGTGCTTTTAATGTGGTACCAGTATGGGCTTGAAACATCTTTATAATAATAACTGTCTCTAGCATGAACAGATATGACTGCGGGTTAAATAGTTTGTTTCCCAACCACAGAGTTTTTGGTTTCTTCTCATTGTATGGTACCTTGGATAAGTATCTTCTACTGTGGCCTTGACCAACCAAAGCTCTGCAAGTGGATTCGGTAGATGGAAACCAAAAGAAGCCCTTCATATATGTGTGTGTGTGTGTGTGTGTGTGTGTGTGTGTGTGTGTGTGCGCGTGCATGCATGTGTGTGCGTGCGTGTGTGTGTGTGTGTGTGTGTGTGTGTGTGTGTGTGTGTGTTTTGGCATCATGTGTTAGTTATAAATGAGTGTCACTGTCATACAAGCAGTGTCATATATTTTCAATATTCTGTGTAAACATGTCTGGCTATAGGGAAATATTACTTTGCCTGAAAATAGGTGAGGGTTAGCAACAGGAAGGGCTTCCATCTGTAGAAAATCTGCTTCAAATTTTGTCTGACCATGAAACATGGGGAAGTAGACATTAAAAAATGACGATTATGATAATGATGATGATGACAATGACGACGATGATAATGATGATATTACAAGGCCTGAAATTCAAGAAAGGCATTTAGTCAGTAAAACCAACCTCCTCAGTATTTAACTGGTACTTTATTTCACTGACTCAGGAGGGATGAAAAGCAAAGTTGACTACCAGATGCTCTAATAATTCTGCCAAAAGTCTGTCTTTTTAATCTACAAATTCTTGTGGGACTGGCTGCTAGCAACAGCTGTAGAAAGACAACCAAACAACCTGCAATACTAATTTTCCATTTAGTTTTTTCTTCTAGAAGAAATTAAACACCAGTCATGAGAGAGTATATACAGTGTAGTGGATAATATTTTTCTAGAATCTGCAAAAAACCCCAAAAAAACCTTGGTGCCAGTGCCATATAAAAAGCACTAGTGCAGGTGCCATGTTTAAAGCACTGGTGATGGCACCATGTAAAAAGCACCCAATACACTCTGTAAGTGATTGGCATTAGAAAGGGCGACCAGCTGTAGAAACCAAGCCAAAGTAGACTATGGAACATGGTTCAAACCCTGGCCTTGCCAGCTCCTATCAAGCCACCCAACCCATGCCAACATGGAAAATGGATGTTAAATGATGATGATGTTGGGTTGTATGAGATTTGATCCTTATAACTCAGGCTAAACTACTAAAACACTAATTTAGAAGCAACATCATATGTCGTACAGTAAACACCATATACTACACTAAGTAGATCATAAAACTTTGATCATAAGTGCAAGAGTGGCTGTGTGGTAAGTAGCTTGCTTACCAACCACATGGTTCCGGGTTCAGTCCCACTGCATGACACCTTGAGCAAGTGTCTTCTACTATAGCCTCAGGCCGACCAAAGCCTTGTGAGTGGATTTGGTAGATGAAAACTGAAAGAAGCCCATCGTATATATATATATATATATGTATATATATATACATATATATATATGAATTTAAATTTAAATATTGAAGTGAATCTAATGGTTTTTGTATGTTATTTTAAATGGCTTATAAACACCTTCCACACTGCAGTTGTTTTCGTTCCAGCACACGATCTCAGATCAGGTCACTTGCTATGCAAGTACATCTCCGTAATATATATAAATATATATATATATATATATATATATATATATATATATATATATGTATGTATGTATGTATGTATGTGTTTGTGTGTCTGTCCCCCCAACATCGCTTGACAAACAATATTGGTGAGTTTATGTCCCCATAACTTAGCGGTTTGGCAAAAAGATACAGATAGAATAAGTACTAGGCTTATAAAGAATAAGTCCTGTGGTCAATTTGCTTGGCTAAATGCGGTGCTCCAGCATGGCCGCAGTCAAATGACTGGAATGAGTAAAACAAAAGAGAGACAACATGAATGAGTGAGAGGGAGAGAGAGAGAGAGAAAGACACTGACCATGAGAGAGAGAGAGAGAGAGAGAGAGAGAGAGAGAGAGCGAGAGAGAGAGAGAGAGAGAGAGCGAGAGAGAGAGAGAGAGAGCGAGAGAGAGAGAGAGAGAGAGAGGGAGAGAGAGAATTGTTTAAATCAACACAGTTAGACCTAAAGATTGTGTTACAAAATTTTAGTTAAAAAAGTTATTACTTTCATATGATTGATATTATGTATGACACAAAAAGAAATAAAGGTCTTTTTCCTTTTTTACATGCAGCTTGAATACTGCAGGTTGCCAAAGTCAGTTGTATAATATTGTATCATTGATGAGTTGATACACAGCATGTTGTTGGTTTTGAAGTGCTGATTTGGAACTTTTACTCACCACAGGGTAAAAAGAGAGAAATAAAATAAATAAGAAATAAATAAATACATAGAAAGAGAAATAAAATAAATCAGTTACTATAACTAGCATTGGTACGAATGAAGAAAGAAATTAAAAGTGAGGCAGTTGCACCTAGTCGGCATAGAGTGGTACTAATTTTGGCATCTTACCCAACTATTAGTAACTAAAATAAATTCAGAACCCTCTTGTACAGAATTCCTATTTTAAATACTATATTGTGCAATGGAAAGTTTGGGAGTGGGGAGAGGTGAAGAAAAAGTGGGAGGAATTTGATATCATGATAAAATATATTGTAATACATTTTGACAGCCCTTTAGAATTAAACTGTCATTACTTGTTATGCAAAACAAACAAAACCAAAGGAAAATGTGATTTCAAACAGGCGCAGGAGTGGCTGTGTGGTAAATAGCTTGCTTACTAACCACATGGTTCCGGGTTCAGTCCCACCGCATGGCACCTTGGGCAAGTGTCTTCTACTATAGACTCGGGCCGACCAAAGCCTTGTGAGTGGATTTGGTAGACGGAAATTGAAAGAAGCCCTTCTGTTTGTGTATGCCCCTACCATTGCTTAACAACTGATGTTGGTGGGTTTATGTCCCTATAAGTTAGTGGTTTGGCAAAAGAGACTGATAGAATAAGTACTAGGCTTACAAAAGAATAAATCCTGGGGTCACTTTGTTCAACTAAAGGCAGTGCTCCAGGATGGCTGCAGTAAAATGACTGAAACAAAAAAAGAATAAAAGTATATATATATATATATATATATATATATATATATACACACCTTATATATTCGTTTGTTCATTTTTATGCCAGTTTTTCTAAGTTAACATGGATTAGATGAATATATTATTGAAGAATTGTTTTATAACTGGATGCCCTTCCTCTCACTAATCCATTTCTGTTTTTCAAGTAAGTAATCACTTCTTTGAAGGCTTGGAGCCAGTGGACAAATTGTTGACAGGAAAACAACCACTTCTGGCTCAGAGATTTTTTGAGAAGTACGAATACACAGACACACATATATACATGCACGTGCGTGCGCGTGCGTGCATGCGTGTGTGTGTATTCTTTTATTCTTTTACTTGTTTCAGTCATTTGACTGCAGCCATGCTGGAGCACTGCCTTTATAGGATTTTTTAGTTGAAGAAATCAACTCCAGGACGTATTCTTTGTAAGCCTAGCACTTATTCTATTGATGTCTTTTACCAAACTGCTAAGTTACGGGGATGTAAACACACCAACACAGGTTGTCAAGCAGTGGGTGTGGGGAGAAACACACACACACACACAAATACATATATATTTATATGACGGGTTTCTTTCAGTTTCTGTCTACCAAATCCATTCACAAGGCTTTGGTCAACCCAAGGCTATAGTTGAAGACACTTGCCCAAGGTGCCACACAGTGGGACTGAACTTGGAACCATGTGGTTGGGAAGCAAGCTTCTTACCACACAGCCACACACAGGTATGTTGATGCAAACAGGAAAAACAGAACTCAATACATGAGTATAGGTATATTTTTAACAAAATTTAGCAGAAATAACAGAGTGACTCAAGGTCCAAGAGTTTCATGCATTGATACTTATCACTTTGAGCCAGGAGACAGAGTATGGTTGTGAGTGGCCTTACGTCATTTAGTTGAATGACTTTTCTGTGGATGTGGTCCATGATATCTATGTGCACAGCAACAGTACTCTCTCGTTTGTGAAAGTGCTGCAGGTATTTGAAACCTAACTGCTAGATACTCAGTTAAGAATGATGAGTGAGCCACCACAGTGTCATGTGGTTGATCCATAAATTGACTATTCAGCTTTAAGCTGTGGTGTGAAATGGCTTTCTCAAATGTATTTGAATTTATCCTCTGTCACCTTATAAAAACAGTTTGGCACTTAATTCATCACAGAGTGTTGAGGGTGGCCGATTGCTACACACTCCTTATCTCTTGCCAGGCAGGTGGCCAACGATTGCTGACGCCACAGACCACCTCTGACTTTTGTGAAAACAACTTCAGGCACTCAGACACACCACATGATATCCCACTGATAACTTTTCGCATTCATAGAACAGTTTTTCTCTCCTCCCAGTCAGTAATTATTAATATCATTCATTGTAAATAGCCAGCACTAAAATATATTATGTCCAGCTATAAATATCAAAGTTAAATGTCTGTGAGCTTGCTTCATTTATTATTCATTTAGTCAATGACATTCCGCATGTACACTACAACAATGATAATAAAGCAATCCACTTTGACAATGGTGAATCAGACGTTTGAAGTATAGCATCATTTACCCGCTCAACACAAGCAACAAGTAACCGTGCAGCAAAGACAATAATCCATTGTGGGCTTCACCTAAGCTATTAGTAATTAGTAATTGCTGGGGGCTGAAGTAATTTCTGGCAACACATAGAAGGGCAGTCTTTGAGATGTCCTAGCTTTATTGTAGGTGTGTTTCTGCCAGGGGAGATCCTTGGTGATAATTAGGCCTAACATTTGGAGCAAGAATGAGGGTTCTTGCTGCACACTGCTCATGTTTCAGAAGGTGAGGTGAGATGATGTTTTATTTTTTATATGAGGAGCACTGTGTGTATTTTTGCAGTTGAAAGAGAGAAGATTGGCATGTCTCCATTATAGGATGCTTTTGAGATCTCTGTTAATAGACTTAAGTGAAGGTTTGGCATGTGGTAGCTAGGTTGCATGTGGAGGACACATGGTTGGAGAAGATTAGAAAAGAAAAAAAAAAAATGAAGGGCACTATTATCTGTGTATGAGTGGGCATTGTAAGATGTGACAGCAACTAGGTCATCGATGTATAGAAAGAAAACACAGTAGGGAACAAAACCGAACCCCTAGAGCCCATATTTATATACATACATATATATGTGTGTGTTTGTGTGTGTGTGTGTGTGTGTGTGTATGTGTGTGTGTATATATATATATTCTCAAGTTTTGCTGCAGATAAACACACGCACATGGAACAAAGGAAGATAAATATCAAGCTATAAGAGCAACAAGAAGAGAAACTATTCTGTACTGATTGTGATATGATATTAGAATTCCTTTTAAAATACAGTAATCAGACAGGGGAAGTAAGTGGGGGAGAAGTGTGTGGTGGTTTACTATCGTTGGGGAAAATGGTACATAACTGAAGAGAATAACAGACATGCATGCATGTCTGTTAATATTGCATCCTTTTTCAACAGGGTGGAGACATATATTTACACAGGCACTATCACTTCCCCCGCTTCTCTCTTGCTGACAATATTTATATTCCATTCCATTCCTGTTGGTAGGGTAGGTACAAGAGTATAGACACACACACACACACACACACGCATGTATGCAGGCTTACGTACAGTAATACATGTACAGAATTAACAATATACACACACACCTGCATAATATTTCTGATATATATATATATACACAAACATATACACTTACACACATGCACAGAATTATCACACACATGCACTCACACATAGACACACTATACACACAGACATCGCTTCTGTCCGTCACTGTCTTCATATTAGCATTTTGCCTCTTTCATTTGGGTTTGGTACAATTCCATATATGCACACACTTATTCACAAACACACCTGCACAGAATTATCAATATATATATATATATATATATATATATACATACATACAGACTCACAAACACACATTTATAGACAAACATGCAGTTACCTTACCCAGAACATGAACAGACATTTACACACACACACAGGTACAAAAACATGCAAATGTTCCCAACTAGAGCGTGAACACACACATGCATATATGCATATACACACTGATAATATGTGTGTGCGGTTGTGTGTGTGTATGTATGTGTATATATATATATATATATATATATATATATATATATATATAAATATATATACTGATATATGTGTGTGTGTGTGTGTGTGTGTATATATATATATACACACACATACACACACACAGCTATAAAAACATGCAGACAGCATCTCACTCACAGCATGAACACACACACACATAACACACACATGCAGGCACATTCCCAACCAAAGCATGCACCCCACCCCCATGTGTACCATCTCTCTTGAGGGTTATAGAAACCACTTAATTATGGTTAACAGGGATACAGTTTTGTTTTCTTTAACTTGGAGGGAAAATACTGTGAAAAAACTCTCGGGAGAAGAAAAAAAAAAAAAGGGAGAAAGAAAAAAGATTATCAGTCAGAAGAATGGTATTTTGTTATGATTTTTGATGGAATTCTGGTAGTGGTATACAAAAACTGAAAATAGAAATCCTGAGTAATAGAAGAATCAGAGAGAATAAATGTCTTGAAATGGAAGATTCTTAACCCTTTCTGCTACCATGTTTTCAGTGGAATACACTGCTTTAGTTTCAATTAATTTTTGAAAATAATGAAGAATTTAGTTAAATACCTTATACATTTTTAAGCTGATGTTTGGAACTTCAATTCCATCAAATTTTGGTAGAAGTTTAAAATTTAATCCATTTTGGTGTGGTTTCTACAGCTGGATGTCTATCCTATTGTCAACCACTTTACAGAGTGTATTAAGTGCTTTCTATGTGGCACCAGCACCAATGAGGTCACCAAGTAAATATTAAAGATTATTTTAAAATGTTTTTACATTTGTAAATAATCTTTAAGTGCAAGAAAGAAGGAGGAAAAGTGGGAGAAAAGGCATTAATAATGGACAGTTAAAGTAAACAAGGAAAAAGGAAGGTAAAATAACATACTATATACAAGCAGATGGCTTGAAGGTTGGGAGTGGGAATAACGAGCTTGTGACAAATTAATCAGCCTGAAGGAGGAAAAAAACAAAAAAAATCTAACAAGATATATCTTCCTGCTGCCATAATTAAATAGCAACATCAACACTTGAGGAACAAGTGCCCAACAATGGCAACAGCAACAAAGTCAACTAATACATGAAGAAGAATAATGATGATTTCAAATTTTAACACAAGGCCAGCAATTTCAAAGGAGGGGATAAGCTGTTTACAGTATCCAACTGGTACTTACTTTGTCAACTCCAAAAAGATAAGAGGCAAAAACCAACCTCAGTGGAATTTGAACTCAGAACATAAAGAAATGCTACTAAACGTTTTGCTCGATTTGTAACCATTCAGCCAGATCGCCATCTTCATAAGTAAGAATATTTTGCACAAGGGTAGAATTTTAGAGGAGTAATTCAATTACATTAACCCCAGTGCTCAACTGGTTCTTATTTCATAAACCCCAAAAGTATGAAAAGCCAAACATCAACCTTGGTAGAATTTGAACTCATTACATAATTAGAAGTAATACTGTGTTAACAACTCCGCCAGCTCACAGCCTTCACAAAGAAGAATAATAACAGCCTAATGGATTTCTGAGTTCAAATTCCATCAAAATTTATATGTACATGTAATATAGGCGCAGGAGTGGCTGTGTGATAAGTAGCTTGCTTACCAACCACATGGTTCCAGGTTCATTCCCACACAATGGCACCTTCGGCAAGTGTCTTCTACAACAGCCTCAAGGCAACCAAAGCCTTGTGAGTGGATTTGGTAGATGGAAACTGAAAGAAGCCCATCGTATATTTGTATATATATATTTATATATATGTGTGTGTGTGTGTGTGTGTGTTTATGTGTCTGTGTTTGTCTCCCACCATTGCTTGAAAACCGATGGTGTGTTAACATCCCCGTAACTTAGCAGTTTGGCGAAAGAGACTGATAGGATAAGTACTAGGCTTACAAAAAATAAGTCCCTGGGGTCGATTTGTTCAAATTAGAGATGGTGCTCCAGCATGGCCACAGTCAAATGACTGAAACAAATAACAGAAACGAATAAGAATACTGGGACCAAGTGCATTGTTAAACCCAGAACAAGTTATTCAACCTCTCTAATATTTAGGACTTGATTTCTATTTACAGGTTGCTCTCTAATCTGGGAGAGACAAATGTCCGACATAAGAACCAAAATATGATTGACTAAGTGCTGAAGTTTCTACATTGCAGAAAAATACTAGTCATTAGATAATTATGATTAATAAAGCATTTTCACATTCACAGATTTTTAAAATTATGAAGCTAATATATTTTAGACATGTGAGTGTGTGTGTATTGCTGTTTAGCCAAAGTGAATCCTGAATGAGCAGGCTTGTAACCAAAGGCATTAGCAGGGTTAACACTTTAGCATTTAAAGCAACCGTATCTGACCAAAATATCCCACCTGTGTTATGTTCAAACAGGCCAGATCTGGCTTCTTACACCTAACCTACAATGCTATTTTAAAAATATAAAATCACATCATTGAAATCTTGATGCTACAAGATAATGAATGATTAATTCAGAACAATGTGAATAAATAAGCATAGCATTTGACAAAGTAATCTGAATGCTAAAGGGTTAAGTTGTGTTTTTATATACCTAGAAATATTGATAAATTCTATATATACTTCCATTTTTAAGATAATAAGATGGAATTTAAGGGACATTTGATTGCTATTTCTAACCGGTTGTGTGACAACGTAGAAGAACATGTACATATACAGGTGTATGCAGGCAAATAAGTGTGTAACAAATCTACTTTCAAACCTGGAAAAACTTCACCTGTATTCATGAAAAAAACGAAAAGGGTAAGATTTAATAATTCCATCAACTTGACAAACAAGTTAAATAAACATGTTTTACTCATTAGAAATTCAAACAATATTCATGTGAAAGGTGATGATAAAATCAAAAATGCAAGATCAGAATACTTTAGATTAAAATTTAGCAAACTAATGAAATACAAACACACACACACATACAAACATATATATATATATATATATATATATATATATATATGTATATATATATATATATATATATATATATATATATATATATATATATATATATATATATATATATATATATATATATATATATATATATATGTATATATATATATCTTTTAAATTTGCTTACAGGAAACGTTTTGAATATGTAAATAAAGCTTCTATTTCATTACGCTGGCCACAGTGATGCTGACTGGTGAACCAGTTTTCGGGGTTGCATCGAGTTGTACTGGTATAGTGTAGGATAAATATAATAATAATCCTTGAATAGAATTTATAAACATTTAAAGCATTGCTATGTGCGTTTCCACAAATCACATGTCTCTTAAGATTACAGTCCTTATTCCTGGGATGATTACGGTGTAGTCCATAGTATTCATGGACATCAGGTAGATCATCATCGTGGATTCATTTCTTCAGGTGATATAAAATTAATAGATGTTTACCAGATGTTATATCACCTGAAGAAATGAATCCATGAAGATGACCTACAGACAGATATTATGGACTACACTGTAATTATTTCAGGAATATGGACTGTGATCTTAAGAGACATGTGATTTGTGGAAACGCACAAAGGTCTATAAATTCCATCCAAGGATTATTGTTATTATTACTATATATATTAAGACCTTTGGAAATGTGCTGTGCGTGAGAAGACCCAGCAAGCCAAGTAAGATCGTTGCCAGTGCCCCTGGACTGGCTCTTGTGCGGGTGGCACATGAGATGCACCATTTTGAGCGTGGCCGTTGCCAGTACCGCCTGACTGGCTCCCGTAGGATTTTCGAGTGAGATTGTTGCCAGTGCTCCTGGACTGGCTTGTGTGGGTGGCACATAAAAGACACCATTTCGAGCGTGGCCGTTTTCGTGCGGGTGACACGTAAAAGCACCCACTACACTCTCTGAGTGGTTGGCGTTAGGAAGGGCACCCAGCTGTAGAAACTCTGCCAAATTAGATTGGAGCCTGGTGGTGCCATCCGGTTTCACCAGTCCTCAGTCAAATTGTCCAACCCATGCTAGCATGGAAAGCGGACGTTAAACGATGATGATGATGATGATGATTAAGGCAGTGAGCTGGGCGAAATGCTTAGCAATACTTTGTTTGCCGCTATATTCTGAGTTCAAATTCTGCTGAGGTTGACTTTGCCTTTCATCCTTTCGGGGTTGATAAATTAAATACAAGTTGAGTACTGAGTCGATGTGAACGAATGTTCCCCCTCCCTAGAAAATCCAGGCCTTTTGCCTATAGTAGAAAGGATTATTTCTATATATATAAAAGTTTTACGGTATAATAACTGGCATTCCATTAGTTACAACAATGAGTGTTCTGGCCTGCTCATGAAATTAATGTGCAGGTAGCTGAGCACTCCATGGACATGTGTACCTTTAACGTAGTTCTCAGGGGGATTCAGCAGGATACTGAATGTGACCAGACTGACCCTTTAAAATACAGATCCTACTCATTTCTGCCAGCTGAGTGGACTGGAGGAATAAGAAATAAAGTGTCTAGCTCAAAGACACAATGAGTCACCAGGAAAAGAACTTATGACACAATAAAATAAATAACAAAGCGAAAAAAAAAAAACTTAGCAATATCATCATCATCATCATCATCATCATTTTAATGTTCACTTTTTCATGCTTGCATGGATCAGATAGAATTCACTGAAGCAAATTTTCTACGGTTAGATATCTTCTTGTTGCAGATTCTTACCTGTTTCCAAGCAAGGTAACAGTTCTCCATCAGCAGACATGCTTTCCATGGCAGACTGGAAACAAATGATATTGCTTTTATGATAGTACTACTTGTTTATAATCACCTTACATTGTCACACATACATGTATTTGTGTTTGTGTGTGTGTGCATATATATATATATATATATATATATTAGTAGTAAGAAAAGAATTTCGATTATCCCCACGTGGTGTGTTGTAATGCAAACACTATATATATATAAAATAAGAGAAGGAAAATGCACACAGTTTACATAGTTTTAATAAATTTTAAATGAAAGAGTATTGTGGCTGTTGACTGGTTTCGCCTTCGCTAATCATGACATTGAAATTATTATAATTTCGTATTTTCTTAAGTTTGGTTGGGAAGCAATAGGTCAAGTAGAACTCATCAGTTATATAGATTTAGATCTCTCATAAGGCCCATGACTCATTAGGCCAGAGCTTCCTTCAGTTTGCATGGCACATAAAGTGGCTGAGGTTACAACCCTCTCTTAAATGGGATACCTATTATTTAGGTCAGTGATTCTCAACCATTTTTAACCTGTGGACCCCTTTGATTTCTATTTTACTCGGATGGACCCCCATAGCCATTCGATGGTTTAAAAAAATCCTATTATATTTTTATAATTAAATATAATTAGGATTTGTAGAAAAAAATGTTAAAATATTTTGTGTATTGTAGAAGCATAACCAAATAATTGCAGAAAAATTTTAACAGCAAGGTCTTATATGAACTTCCAAAAGGGCCATATGGACCCCTGTAGAAAACCACTGATGTAGACTTTATATAATACTAAAGGGTCACCTGGACAATTTTACTACATTCATTCATTGCAGAATTTGTGAAGCATTAGTGGCTAAAAACATTTCTTCGGAATTAAGATGCAATTAACATTATCTGCTTCATTAAAGGATATGCATTGAACAGTTATCAGTTCATGAATCTAAGCCAAAACATGGGATCTAATCCAACTAAACTTTTAATGTGTACAGATATGTGAAGGGATGTCATAAGAATGAGCATTAAGATGACTTATTCAAGGGATCAAAACCTTGATACATTTCACAATAATGAGCTACGAATTTTCTGTGCCCTCTCAGTTCTGGTGGGTCCTCAATTTCATGTTATGTGTCTTTCAATAAAACCAATGTAACTGAAGGTGCTGAAGTCTCCAAAACATAACTGCTGATATGGTTTACTGTTGTTCAAGATGACAGAACAACAAAACCCACTTTGTGTTGAACAATAATAATGGGGATGGGTGGAATATGTTCATAAATTTCCACTTTTGTCCAGCACTGAAGCCATAAAATGTTTTGAGCCCTCAGGAGAAGTCTATTGTACATTTCATCATACTCCTTCTTCACAGTCCAGTTTTTAGCTCCATCGAGTAGAGTGCTCTCCACATTTACTGGAGACAAACAGATTTAAATAAAACAAAAATAAAAAATAAAATTATGTTACAAGTGCTTTCCCTGGCAGCAACCATAGTAAGGGAAATGAGAAATACAGTAAAGGAGATCATATAATGTTAGATCTATCAGAAAAAGACTAAAATCTTCCAGAACTCTTTCATGATAAGAATTAGCAAAGTGTGCTAGATTTGTCAGACATACTTGAGAAGTTTAATGAACTTAATATATCTCTGCAAGGGAAAGACATACATTTTTTTGTTTTGACATAAAATTGAAGCATCCATAAGCACACACACACACACACACACACACGCACACCAAAAAACAGAAACAAATAAACCCATGGAAGCATGCAGATACAGGACAATAAATTTGAAACATTTTCATGAACTGATGATTTTGTCTGTGAGGATAATCTCACATTTAATTCGATTAAGCAGATCACAATCAAGTATTTACTATGAATAGAAAAAATAGTTTTGCAAATATTTTCTATTTGACATAAACAATTATAATTCTCTAATGAGAAGACCCAAATCTTTTCCATTGTAGCAATGAAAGAAGTATAATAACATTTTTCTTTGAAGAAATGTAAAGAATTTGCAGAGCTGTCATGTATTTTTATGTGTGTAAACCTCGAATTTTCAAAACAAACTAAATACTTTTTTGGTTAAGCATGAAATCAGAATTTCAAATATTCTTTACAGAATTACCAATGACAGCTCTGTTACCATTTCATTCCTCATATTTCTGTAAACCTACATTTTCAGTTTCTCTTAAATTCCCTTAAGAATATCACTGACAAATATCAAGTCACAGTTTAAGGTGCTGAAACAAAATGAGCACGTCGTGCTGGAGGCTTCCATGGCATACATGGAGGCTATGGCTTCGGTTCCCGCAACGAGGAGGGAACCAGACTGCTGGAGTTCTGTGATGCAACCGATCTTATGGTCTGCAATACCAACTTCAGGAAACCTGCCAGTCACCTAGTCACCTACCGCTCCGGCAGACACTCTAGCCAAATCGACTACATCCTCGCCAGAAATAGGGAAAGAGGGCGGCTTATAAATGCCAAAACCTACCCTGGCGAAGAATGTACCCCACAACATAGATTAGTAGTTAGCGACTTTGGGATCAAGGCAAAATGGGTGCCCAGAATTAGACAGGCTTGGAGGAGAAGGGTGTGGAAGCTTAAAGACCCTGCAAACGGACAGAGACTTAGAGACAAGTTACTTGAAGCATTTAACGAAATAGAAGGGGATATAGCATCATACAACGTGGAAGACAATTGGAGATTTCTGCGGGACAACCTGTTGAAAGCCACCGACCAGATTTGTGGGTGGTGTAAGGTCCCCTCCCGACCCAGAGTAACGTGGTGGTGGAACAAGGAGGTAGACAGGGCTATTAGACAAAAGAAACAGGCTTGGAAGGACTGGAAGAACGGTGGTAGCAGGGAATTGTACCAATGTGCCAGAAGGGAGGCTAGGCGACAGGTTTATTTAGCCAGAGGGGAAGCAGATAAGGAAAGATTTGCCAATGTTCTGCTCCGTGAGGACCAAAGACTCGAGGTATTTCGTGTTGCAAGACAGTGTAGGAGAGAGAATAGTGATGTTGTAGGAGAGAAATGTGTTCGCATGGATGATGGTACGCTTGCATTAAATGAGGATGCAAAGAAAGAGGTCTGGAGATGCCACTACGATAGATTGCTTAATAAAGAGAATGAATGGGAGAAAGAGAGCCTGCCGTATGTCGACCCAATAGAGGGACCAGCTATCCGAGTTGATAGTACCAGGGTAGATAAAGCAATTAAGAGTATGAAGACCGGGAAAGCCCCCGGCCCATCAGGAATCACTGCAGAGATGCTCAAAATATCTGGCAGTGTTGGCTATAGCCTAGTCACCCATATTACGAACCAGGTGATACACGAAGGAGTCATACCCAATGACTGGTGTAGCAGCATCATAGTCAACTGCTACAAAGGTAAAGGGGACGCTTTAGATACAAATAATTACAGAGGCATCAAGCTGTTAGATCAGGTTATGAAAGTTACAGAGAGGGTCATAGCCCAACTAATTAGGGAGCGAATCAATTTAGATGAGATGCAGTTTGGGTTCGTGCCAGGTAAAAGCACTACTGATGCCTTATTTCTAGTGAGACAGTTACAGGAGAAATACCTAGCTAAGGATAAACCTCTGTACCTGGCTTTCGTTGACATGGAGAAAGCCTTTGACAGGGTCCCCCGATCCCTTATCTGGTGGTCAATGAGGAAACTTGGGATAGAAGAATGGTTAGTGAGAGCTGTGCGAGCCATGTACAGAGATGCTGCCAGTAAGGTGAGGGTTGGAAATGAGTACAGCAATGAATTCCGGGTAGAGGTAGGGGTCCACCAAGGTTCCGTCCTCAGCCCCCTCTTATTTATCATAGTCCTCCAGGCAATCACAGAGGAGTTCAAGACAGGTTGCCCCTGGGAGCTCCTCTATGCTGATGACCTTGCCCTAATTGCGGAGTCACTATCAGAACTAGAGGAGAAGTTTCAGGTGTGGAAGCAAGGTCTAGAATTGAAGGGCCTTAGAGTCAACCTAGCTAAAACCAAAATCCTAATAAGTAGGAAGGTAGATAAAACACAAACCCCTTCAGGTAGATGGCCCTGCTCAGTATGTAGAAAAGGAGTAGGTAGTAACTCTATAAGATGTACCCGGTGCAAGCTATGGACACATAAGAGGTGCAGCAACATCAAAGGCAGGTTAACTAGCAAGTTAGTTTTTGTTTGTGGCAGATGTTCAGGTGCAATAAACACTGTAAACAAACAGGAAACAACTTCTATCTCATTCCAGGGTGAAAAACTAGAGGTAGTCGATAGCTTCCGCTATCTGGGCGACCAAGTTAGTAGTGGGGGTGGGTGCGCTGAAAGTGTAGCTGCTAGAATAAGAATAGCCTGGGCAAAGTTTAGAGAGCTCTTACCCCTGCTGGCGACAAAGGGACTCTCACTCAGAGTAAAAGGCAGACTGTATGACGCATGCGTACGAACAACCATGCTACATGGCAGTGAAACATGGGCTGTAACTGCTGAGGACATACGTAAGCTCGCAAGGAATGAAGCCAGTATGCTCCGTTGGATGTGTAATGTCAATGTGAATACCCGTCAGAGTGTAAGTATCTTGAGAGAAAAGCTGAACATTAGAAGCATCAGTTGTGGCGTGCAAGAGAGACGATTGCGCTGGTATGGACATGTGGTGAGAATGGAGGAGGATAGCTGCGTGAAAAAGTGCCACACCCTAACAGTTGAGGGAACCCGTGGAAGAGGTAGGCCCAGGAAGACCTGGGCTGAGGTGGTGAGGCAAGACCTTCGTACATTGGGCCTCACCGAGGCGATGACTACTGACCGAGACCTTTGGAAATGTGCTGTGCGTGAGAAGACCCGGCAAGCCAAGTAAGATCGTTGCCAGTGCCCCTGGACTGGTTCTTGTGCGGGTGGCACATGAGATGCACCATTTTGAGCGTGGCCGTTGCCAGTACCGCCTGACTGGCTCCTGTAGGATTTTCGAGCGAGATCGTTGCCAGTGCCCCTGGACTGGCTTGTGCTGGTGGCACATAAAAGACACCATTTCGAGCGTGGCCGTTTTCGTGCGGGTGACACGTAAAAGCACCCACTACACTCTCTGAGTGGTTGGCGTTAGGAAGGGCATCCATCTGTAGAAACTCTGCCAAATCAGACTGGAGCCTGGTGTTGCCATCCGGTTTCACCAGTCCTCAGTCAAATCGTCCAACCCATGCTAGTATGGAAGGCGGACGTTAAACGATGATGATGATGATGATGATTGTGTGGTCTTTTAAAAATTTTCTGAGCTTCAGTTTGTTGTTACCATGTTTTACTTAACATAATCATAAACAGGTTATATTATTTCATTACCTATCAAATCACATGACCCTGAAAGGGATCTGTGAATGCATTTGGTAAAAAAAAGGTGGGGTTGCAAAGAAAGGAAGCTTAAGAGAGTATATATTAAAACAATGAAAGATTTTGATTTCTTAAACAAGCATAAGATCTTTAACTTGGTGGGGAATAGTAGAGTTGAGTTTTTTTAACCTTGTTACATGAGTAGTAGGCTGGTGAATTAGCACTGTGTTAGATAGAGTGCTTGAAGTATTTGCTCTAAATCACTATCCTCATCCGAGTTCAAATTCCACTGTGGCCACTTAGCCTTTCATATTTTGTGGGGTTAATAAAAAAAAAATAGTACCAAAACATCAATCTGAAGTAGAGAATTAGTGGAACTGCTAAAACATCAGATAGAATGCCTTGTAGTATCTATTCCAGTTCCGTGCATTCTGAGTTCAAATCCTACCCTATTACCAAAAATCAGAGACATTTCTGTCAGGAGTTGTAATCAACAGTCAAAATCAACTGTTTACAAAGAACCAATGGAAACAAATTTTCTTTGTTGATCTATCATTGTCACCTTGGAAACTGAAGAAGAATTTGAGGATAAGCCTTACAAAGCTAGATCTTAATCTGGGAGAGGGTGCAATGCAGAAAACCTCTTGTATGGGTTTATCAAGATTTGTCAAGAAAATCTTAAATGCAATGTAAGGACAGATGTGAGCAATATAAAAGGACTTTTGCTGGAGAAAGGTGAAAATTACTTCATTGTAGACCATGGATTGGGATTAATTAAGAAACAAAATTAAATGAGTTACATCATCAATACTATGTAAGAGCAAAATAACAACAATTATTATTATCATTATTGAGGTAGCAAGATGGAAGATTCGTTGGCATGCCAAGCGAAATGCTCAGTGGTATTTCATCTGCTGCTACGGTCTGAGTTCAAATTCCGCTGAAGTTGACTTTGCCTACCTTTCATCCTTTCAGGGTCGATAAACTAAGTACCAGTGAAACACCAGGGTCGATGTAATCAACTATTCCCCTCTCTCCAAATTTCAGGCCTTGTGCCTTTAGCAGAAAGGATTATTATTATCACAATTATCAATTTGTGTTGCAAGATTCCTGATGTGAAATCGTGTGTTGAAACCAAGATTGTTGTATTTCGGTCATTTTTATTTTTTTGGGGGTGGGGCCAAATAATAATGCATGTGTTTATTTGGTCCCCCAAAAAAACTAAAAAACAAAATGACCACCCCGAAATACAACAATATCATTATCATTATTATTATTATTATTATTATTATTATTATTATTATTATCATCATTGTTATTATCATTATTATTGTTAGCTTGCTGTGCAAAATACTTAGCTGCGTTTTGTCCATCTTTAGTTTCTCAGTTCATATTGTGCTGAGGTTGACTTTGCCTTTCATCCTTTCAGGGTCAAATGAAAGAAGTACCAGTTGTGCATGGGAGGGTTGATGCAATCGACTTACACCATTTCCTGAAATTGCTGCCCTTGTGCCAAAATTTGAAACTGATATCATCATCATTATTATTATTATTATTATTATTATTATTGTTGTTGTTGTTGTTGTTGTTGTTATTATTATTAAATATTTTAGAAAATATTTAAGAGAAATATTTGAAAACAACTGGATGGAATCAATAAAAGAATAAACATGAGGTGTGTGTGTGTGTGTGTGTGTGTGTATTAGCATTTGCTTCCCCAAAGCATCATGGGAGTAATCTATTAACAAAATAATGAGCTGTACTAACAATGACATCCACAGCTCAACTCCTAATTGAAACATTGATTAAGTTGGATAATAAAAGAAAAAAAAACAAAGATCTGCAATTAATTTTAATCAATAAAAGTTATCTGCAACAGTCTATTGTTCATGGAATAAAAAAGATTAACAACAAACTGCTCAGATTATCTCAAAATATTAACTAATTCTAATTAGTTGTATAGTCAAACGAGCTGTTAAGAAATCTGTTAAAGTGTTTGTTGTTGAATGTTGTTGCTGTTGTTGCCTTTGTTCACTTACAATAACTCAGACAATTGCTTTTGGGAAGAGTGGAATTGATAGTAGATTAGGAGAAAACAAGGGAAGACTCGGGATGAAATGGTTAGTTATATTAGACCTAGTTGTAACAATGTATTATCGTTATAGCTTTGCAGAGGAGGAGATGATGATGATGATGATGATGATGATGATGCTTGTTGATAATGATGACGACGACGATGATGATGGTGATGAGGAAACAGAGTCAAACACATGTGAATAGACAGTGACGAATACCTATTCCTACCCTTACAATCATGAGGAAAAGGCATATCAGAAAGAATAGCAGCAATAATAATGGCAATGGTGTGAAGGATCACAATGAGCAAGAATGCTGATAAAAGCTATGATGATGATGATAATGTCAATGGAAATGACATTGATGAGGATGGTATGATGATGATGATGATGATGTCGACTTCGATGACGATGATGATGATATTAGTAGTGGCAATGACAATCTTTAAGTTTTGTCTACCAGAGCAACTATCAATTTAACAGTGTTTTGTCACAATGTGGTATCCCTGTATGGGTTAATAAATTGGAGCACTTGAGAGTGTAAAGTGCTTTGACCAAAGACAACAATAATGCAGCTCCAGTGGGGGAAACAGAGCCTCTAATTAGTTACTTGAACTGCAAGAGGTCACTACTTAATCCGCTAATCACAGCTTTCTATCTAAAATAATGAAGGACATTCCAAAAGACAGAATGGTCACAACTGAAATGCCTTTGATCATAGCTTTGATTAATTAGAACTGTTCTAAGGTTAAACAATGCCCATGGAGGGCAGTGATGCTAGTGCCATGTAAAAAGCATTGGTGATGATGTCACAGAAAAAGTACTGTTATCGGTGCCATGTAAAAAGCACCCAATACATTCTATAAAGTGATTGGCATTAGGAAGGGCATCCAGCTGTAGAAACCAAGCCAAAACAGATAATGAAATGTGGTGAAGACTCAAGCCTTGCCAGCTCCTGTCAAATTGTCCAACCCATGCCAGCATGGAAAACGGACATTAAATGATGATGATGATGATGAACAATGTGGTGTCTATGATTGTTTTATACATGGGTACATCATTGGGAAGGGTGAAGGTGATGGTTGAATTATTGGTACTGAGCATACTGAATTCTTCAAAAGAATCAAAGACGATGTTGATGTTTGTCAACATTGGTTGACCAGAGCTGTATTAAAAGACATTTATCCAAGGTGACATGCAGTGGGACTGAACCTAAAACCATATGATTACAAAGTGAGCCTCTTAACCACACAGTTATACCTGCTTAGATATTTGGTGTGAAATTTGAAGGCTGAAGAGCAGGTGCCATCATCATCACCATCATCATCATCATCATCATTTAACATCTATTTTCCATGGTGGCATGGGTTGATAGCTTGACAGGAGATGGTAAAAACAGGGTGTCACACCAGTATAGTTAAATCAATACTTGATTGATAGTGCCCCCGGACTAGCTCTCATGCTGATGGTACATAAAAAAACCTCTCTGAACATGGTTGAAGCCAGAGGCACCATGCTTGTGGCATGTAAAAAGCACCTGCCAAACATGGTCGAAACCAGTGACCCTGACTAGCTCCCATGGTGGTGACACATAAAAAGCACCATCTGAATGTGGTCGATGTCAGTGTCCCCTGACAGGCTTCCATGCCGGTGGCATGTAAAAAGTACCATCCAAACATGGTCAAAGCCAGTGCCCCCCAGCTGGCTTCCATGCTGGTGGCCCATAAAAAGCACCATCCGAATGTGGTCAATGCCAGTGCCCCTGACTGGCTTTCATGCCGGTGGCACGTACAATGCACCATCCAAACGTGGTCGATGCCAGTGCCCCCTGACTGGCTCCCATGCCGGCGACATGTAAAAAGCACCCACTACACTCCTGGAGTGGTTGATTAGATTAGACGGTGGTGCCAGTTCTCAGTCAAACCGTCCAACCCATGCCAGCATGGAAAATGGATGTTAAATGATGATGATGATGAAGATGACCCTGAATGGACAAAATGCAAATTTGATCTTGACTGGATTTGAACTTAAAGCATGGGCATCTAGAGTGAATTCCAGAAGACAAGTTATGGGGATGTAAACACACCAACATCAGTTGTCAAGTAATGGTGGAGGGACAAACACACACAAATACATACATACATACACACACGCATATATATATATATATATATATATATATATATATATATATATATATATATATATATATATATATATATATATATATATATGATGGGCTTCTTTCAGCTTCTGTCTACCAAATCCACTCACAAGGCTTTGGTCAGCCTGAGGCTACAATAGAAGATGCCCAAGGTTCCATGCAATGGGACTGAACCTGGAACCATGTTGTTGGGAAGCAAGCTTCTTACCACACAGCCACGCCTGCACCTATTTAAAAAGAAATTTTTTCTTGATCTCTACAATTCGTAATGTTGGGTATTCAGTTTCCATGGCATGTAAAACTTTTAAGTGACCAAGATCACAATATCCCTTTGAAGAGGCTGTCAATCCATTGCATAGTTCAAGTCCAGTAATTTTGAGGGGAGAGGACAAGTCAATTATACCAATCCTCAGTACTTGACAGCTACTTCATATTACCAACCCACAAAAGGATGAATGGCAAATTTAACCATGGAGGGATTTGAACTCAGAATGTAACAAACCAGAAGAAATGCTGCTAAGCATTTTGTTTGACATGCTAATGATTGTGCTAGCTTACTACTGCCTTTATTCAATGCTGCTGGGAGATGATATATTAAAGTGTTAAAAAACAAAACATCATGACGTGTAAAACTACCAATAACCATAAATTTTCTGACAAAAGAAATGTAAAGCTTAAAGAAATTCTAGTTAATACTCATTAACTAACTAACAGCAGATTAAAACTACACTGGCGGATTTAATACCTTTAAAATTTCTCTTATCTTTTCACTATTTTCAATGTTATGAACAATCATGAATCTGAAAATAAAGATTTTGTTGTGGTAGCTATATATACAAGATAGGAGTGTGTGTGTATTGTGTGGTGTGTGTATCATCATCGTCATCGTCATCATCATCATCGTCGTTGTTTAACGTCTGCTTTCAATGCTGGCATGGATATGCTTGCGTGATATGTGGTATATGTATATCTATTATTGTTTAGCACCCCCACCCCCCAGGTCAGCCCAGATGAAGCAAACTTATGATCAAAGATCTTCCAATCATGACTATCATATCGTTGATTCAGACAAAGCAAGTTCAATACTATATTATCTAGTATGCTCTTCCTTTAAAAGAGTATGAATTGAGGGTCATTTGGCTGATATTTCTTACAGGCCAAGTGACTAGATATCTGTGTGCATTTGTGTGTGTGTGTGTGTGTATGTATAAATATAAAAGCTAAAATTGACTGAATTAACAGAATGTCAAATTGTTTATCCATGGTTTTTAATCTTGACACCAGCATTAGGTCATCATCCATAGCAAAGACTTGTCCATTCTGCCTTGCTTTGAGTTCAAATCCTAGTGAAGGCACATTTTCCTTTCATCCTTTCATTGTCGATTCTGTCTGTTCCTAAGAGTAGTGAACAGGCAGAATTGTTTGGGCATCAAATGAGATGTCTTTCAGTATTTGTTCTGGTTACTGGCATCTTGATTTCCTGGGTGGTACATTTCATCCATTGCTTGGTTTAACATCACCAACTGAACTTTAAGATGAGTGGACTAGGGCAGCATAAAATTATGTCTTTCACCCTAGAACAAACACATCATCAAGTCTGAGAAACAAAATCAGGATCTTATTATCATGCCTGCAACACCCTCATCACTAAGCCACACATATTCACATTTGATCCAGTACTAAGGACTTTATTTATTGACTGTAGTCCAAGGCACTAGTTTGAAAATAACTTCATTCCTTTCTAATATCAGTCTCAGAGACCTTTTGAAAAAGAATGATTTATAGGAATTGAAGTAAGGCAATATTTCTTGACTTTGCATTTCATCTTTTCGGTGTTGATAAATTAAGTACCAGTTGCATACTGGAGACGATCTAATTGACTGGCCCTCTCCCCAAAAATTTCGGGCTTAGAGTAGAAAAGAATATTTTTCAATGGCCAGACATGTTTGCTCTGAAGATTGAAGACGAAGAACAATGCTTATATGATGGTGACACTTGTTTACAACTACAACGCAATTTTACAACAGACACCAACTCACATGTACACACACACACATGCGTATGCAACTGGTTTCTTTCAGCTCCTATCTATCAAATTCTGTCATAAGGCTTTGGTTGGCCTAGGGAAGACTTTTGCCCAAGATGTCATGTAGTGGGGCTGCACCCAGAACCATATGGTTGGGAAGCAAGCTTCTTAACCAAATAAGTAGCCATATTTCTTTGTCTTATTATTTGTATTACACACACAGCAGCTAAAACATCTAACAAATTCACTCACAAGATATTGATCAACCTAGGCTACTGGAGAAGACACTTACCATGGTGGCTTGTGCTATAGGACCAGGCTCAATACCATCATCATCCGTAAATCAAATTTCTTAACTTCATGGCCATACCGTCTTGCAATTGGCCAGTAATTATTTAATTTTTTCCGGTAAATAAACTCCAAGCATAAATCATAAAAGAATGATGTCTAGTGTTTATATCTTTTGTTAAAGTTTCTATTATTATCCAGGCCTCAATACTGTGCAACAAAACTGTTTTTATCAATGCAAGCTTTGTAAAGTAACAAATTTATCCTACGATTGCTGACTGTACAATTCCCAATGAAGAAAACTTTGTGTGTTGCTAACCATGATAGTTGGTGTCTTTATCTAGAAGCTTCTCTGCTGTCTGATATGGTACATTCAAAAAGAATCTGTGACAAGTTTTAGTTGAATTCCTGATAAAGCATATATAATCATGAAGTTTATGTCACCTTTGCTCAGTTTGGCTACATCTTAATATATTCACTCACTCACACACGCGCAAATACAACAAAAAAAAAAAAGAAAACTGGAAAGAGAGAAAAACTAGTTGTACATTATTAAATATGATAGTTAACCCACTTGATAGCAAATTGTCTGCGGCTACTCTAGTTCTGTGATAGAAAATTGGGCATTTTGTAGAGGTTCTTATTTAACCCTTTGGTTATCATATTTCTTTTGAAACTTATTCTCTTTGTTTTGGTTACTCTCGGAGTGGTTGGCTTTAGGAAGGGCATCCAGCTGTAGAAACTCTGCCAGATCAGATTGGAGCCTGGTATAACCATCTGGTTCACCAGTCCTCAGTCAAATGGTCCAACCCATGCTAGCATGGAAAGCGGATGTTAAACGATGATGATGATGATGATGATGAAGAATTTAGTAAAATTACTTTGCCATTATTAAGTTGGTGTTTGTAATATAAATTAACATGTAATGTTGATGAAAAGTTTTAGTTTAAGGTCTCTTTAAAATGAGATGTTTGTATCTTAGGACCAGGGGCAGTCACAGACATGTTGATATCAGAAAGAGTCAGGTTCTAAACCTTCAGTCATAATTTATGATATAACTTTTTGTTAAACAATGCCTCAGATTCCAACTTAATTGTAGAATGGTTAATTATTTCGCTAATTTCTTTTATGGACACATTTTCTACAATGATGCTCTGAAATCCTTCACGGATAAAGTGAACTTTATCATAAACATGGTTATAAAACTGTTCAAGACACTTGATTCCTTAAAAATGTCACACTTTGATTTTTTTTTTTTTTTCCTTATAATAAAACTGGAGAAAGATTTTGAAGAGTAATTAACAGACATTACTGTCAATTCTATGGTACAAAAGAACCTACAGACCGCCACTTTCAGAGATAGATATAATTACTGTAAACTTACACCTGGTTCTGCGAGCAAGTTTTCTGTTGAGGCAATATTTAAAAGATAATTTGTTTTAGGTTAATGATAGCATTTAACAGCACCAAGGGAGACAACAACAACATTGACTCCCTGTGTGATCTTGTTGGTAAAACAAGTTTGAGCCTGATGTTAAGCTGACAGATATACATACATTAAAAATATAACAAAGAAAACAAAACAAATCAAAAGAATAAATAAACAGAGTAAGCTGTGGTTAAGGAGTTTTCTTTGCAGCCATGTGATTGCAGGTTTGATTTCACTGCTCTGCATCATGTCTTCTATGGAAGCCTTAGGTTGAGTTGACACTAATATCTGATGATGGAAATCAGGAAATAGAAACTATGCAGAAGTCCATGGAGAGAGAGAGAGAGAGAGAGAGAGAGAGAAAAAAAGAGAGAGTGTGAGAGTGTGTGTGTGTGTGTGTGTGTGTGTGTGTGTGTGTGTGTGTGTGTGTGTGTGTGTGTGTGTGTGCGTGCGTGCATGCATGTTTTTTTGTCATGACATCATACACTAATTTCAAACCAGAAAACATGTCTGGCCATTGAGCTGTTCATGTTCAAAGGATGATGGGGAAAATATTGCCTTGTTTGGAAACAGGTGAGACTTGGCAAGAGAGAAGCATCCAGCTGTAGAAACTCTGCCTCAACAAATTTTGTCTAACCCATGCAAGCATGGTAAAACGAACATTAAAATACTACTACTGCTGCTGGGGGTGGTGATGATGATGATATTTACTGTGATAGACAGCACAAGTATGGCGAGCAGGTTAAAGAGATTTTGATTTAGACAGATTCTTGAATTACCTTCTTTACTAACGTGATATGTCTGACACTAAATTAGATGCTTAGAAAAACGATAAATAATAAATAGAAAGAAAGAAAACTGATATCAATGACTTTGCAAAGATCTATTGATCTGGAAAATCAGATCCAATACAATTACATAATAGAGTAGATATGGTAAGAAATGATATTCCAAAAACATATAAACCTACATCATACAGGTCACAAAACAAGTCTGTGACAGACCAGATATTAAGAAACGACTGTATTGATCTGGAATTCTAAGAACATAGACTGTAGAATTCCTCTCAGAACCAATAAAATAAACAGCAATGATATGTGATCAAAACTGGAATAATTCGAAATGAAAAGAGAAAACAGAAAAAATTCTGGGGTTATTTTTTTTTTTCAAGGAATTATGTTCAGATAAAATATGAAGAATACTGATTTATTTTCACTATGTACATGTGATTTTAGCAAGAGATCAGGATATAGTCCTGTGAATTAATCTCAGTATATTACTGGTAAATGGACTTTCTATATGAGCATTCTATCAACTATAAAAATGGACTTTCTATATGAGCATTCTATCAACTATAAAAAGCAACCAAATCTCGCTGATGTTACATCATACTGTCATAATCTTTTCCATATTAATCTGAGACAACTCGTTTTATGGTAAAAAGCTGTTTCTCTTAAAGTGTTTATATTTCAACTCAAATCTCTAATAATCATATAGTATAATTTACTTACATTTCAAACAGTAGCAGCTCAATATTGGAAAGCTAATTATTTTATTGAATCCCTTAAAATTCTTGATTATGCTTCAAAAGTAATTAAAATATTTCATTAATAATATAATTGCCAAAACATTAAAAATTAGAACATTTTGAATAATGTAATTTTAAGATACATTATCTATACAAAAAAAAAGACAAGATAATTCTGGTTGGAATGTTACTGATCAAAGGTCTACAGGGTCATGGCTGACCTAGATCTAAGCAACAAGTGGTATTGATTATATTAACTTTAGATAGATAAATGGCAAAACCTACTCTGGAAAGACTTCAACTCAAAGCAGAGCAGAACAAAAGTACATCTATCCTTGTTTACCATGAGTGTTTAGTTGAAAAAAAAGAAAAAGCAAAATGATACAGTGATAATTCCCATGCACTTTATAAATGGAAAGAATAATAGATTCATTGATACCAAATTTGTGACACACAGCAACAAAGCTTCTTCATCATAACCATCATCATTGTCTTTTAATGGCCATTTTCCATGCTGGCATGGGTTGGACAGTTTGACAGGAGCTGGCCAGTTGGAGAGCTGCACCAGGTTCTGACGATCTGTTTTGGTATGATGTCTATGCCTGGATGCCCTTCCTAATGCCAACCACTTTACAGCATGTAGTGGGTGCTTTTTATGTGGCACCAGTGCTATTATATGACATCACCACAGGTGCTTTAGACTTGACACCACCACGGGTACTTTATATGTGACACTGGCACAGGTGCTTTTTATGTGGTACCAGCATGGTTACTTCTCATATGTGGCACCAGAACAGATGCTTTTCACATGGCACCAGCATAGGTGCATTTCACATGGTACCAACACAAGAGCATTTCACATGGCACCAGCACAGGTACATTTTTTATGGAACTGGCATGAGTGTGTTTTACTTGGTGGCACCAACACCTTCCACCATTACAATTCTCTTGACCACTTCTATCTTTTCCTTGAATCCATATAAGAAAAAAATATGCAACCTCAAAGTATGGTCGTATAAACACATGTGATAATCAATGCATTCTGGATAGCTGAGCATTGTGGGTGGTTGCTGGGCTACATTTTTGCAGTATGAGCAAAATCTTTAAGTGATCGCAGACCTAATTTAGCACAGACCAATCCATGATACTGCATAAGACATGCTTTACAACTGAACATACTGTGTTATCCTGAACCTGTAATGAACTAATTAATGGTGAATGAGGTTACATGTATCATGTTTCCCATGGTTGTTGATGCTATTCTTTAGTCAAGGTTGTAGTGTTAACCAAATGACATATTAAATCTATAGCCCAAGCAGGTCACAGGTGGGATTTGAACTCATAATGTAAAGAGTTATAACAAATACTGCAAAGCATCACCTCTGATCCTCTAACATTTCCATTAGTCTGTCATGCCGGCATGGCTGTGTGGTTAAGATGATTGCTTTGCAACTACAGTTTTAGATTCAGTGCCAATGCACAGCAGCTTGAGCAAGTGTCTTCTACTATAGTCATGGACTGACCAATGCCTTGTGAGTGAATTTAGGAGATAGAAACTGTGTGGAAGCTCACTGCATGTGTGTGTGTGTTTTCTTTTTTACATATATGTATATATTAGCTGGTGTACCCGGTAATTCCCGGGGGTAAATATGTTCTATTGAAACACCTTATTATTCATGGTAAAACAAAAGCAATATCGTTATAACTTCCACAAAAGGTGTATTTTCCATCACGAAAAAGTACAAACAATTGTCAGCTGGAGGAGGGAGAGATTGTTGAAGGTTGGCGAGAAAGATTGTTGGATGTTGATGAGAGAGGTTAGCGGAGGTTGGCGAGAGGCAAAGACATTATTCTGCTTAGTGAAGGCATCTGGGAAATATATAACTGCTGTCATTCACAGAAAAGCTATTGTTTTACCATGAGAAAAGTGCTGTTGAAATGTTAAGTGAAATTTGGCAATCGAGGATCGAATCCATGCTATGTCTGCATGAAGCAAACCAATATGTTGTGGAATACTGTCATGGAAAAAGCGTAACTGTAAAAATGGGCATTCAAAACGTATGTATGTATAGAAATGTATGAATGAAGTCTTTAATGTTTAAGATTCAAATTAAAGAAGTGCAATAATAATGTTTACAGTTCAAGACAGTGAGAAGTAAAATGCAGAATTAGGTTGGCTGATTCTGAGAATCAAATATTGATCGCTTCGCCAAAATCTGCAGGTGGTATGGGCTTTTTCCTTTGGGTTGTTTAAATAAAATATTAGTAATATGTAGTAGATAGAAGGATCCATTGGAAGGGCCCTATAATCGATTTATTTTTTTCAACAATCTAAGTATGTCACAAGGTTTCCAGACATGAGTTCTACTCAATGTCAAATAAAGTATAAAAGTGATATTGTCTGCAAAAATTAGAAATAGGACACACAAAAAAATCTATTCAAAGTAATCGAACATAAACAATGAAATGGGTTATTTCCCTTGAGTGCTTAAAAAAATATTGTACAGGTGCTATGGGTTATTTCCCTTGCGTGTTTAAAAAAAATTAGTTATATGTGGTAGATATAAAGGTCTCTTCTAGGAGCCATATTATCGATTTTTTCAACAATCTAAGTATATCATGAGGTTTCCAGATATGAGTTCTACCCACGTGTCAAGATTCATCAAAATCAATAAAACGATGTAGGAGAAGTTAGTTAACAATGCCACAAACAAACACACACCGATTTTCCACATATGTAGTAGGTATGTGTGTGTGTTTTCTTTTTTACATATATGTATATATACATGTGTGTGTGTTTTCCTTTTTACATATATATATATGAATATGTGTGTGTGTCTTTGTGTTTGTCCCCTCCCACCACTTGATAACCAATGTTGGTTTATTTATTCCTTTATGTTTGCCGCATAACTTAATGCTTTAGCAAAAGAGATTGACAGAATAAGTACTGGAACTAAAAATAAATACTGGGGTGAATTGCTCCACTAAACCCTTTAAGGCAGTGCTCCAGCATGGCCACAGACCAATGACAGAAACAAGTAAAAGGTAAAAGACATATTGAATGATCCTGAAAGAATGAAAGGCAAAGACAACTTATCACAGTTCTTTTATTCTTTTTTCTTTTACTAGTTTCAGTCATTTGACTGTGGCCATGCTGGAGCACCACCTTTAGTCAAACAAATCGACAAAGGACTTATTCTTTGTAAGCCTAGTATTTATTCTATCAGTCTCTTTTGCTAAGTAATGGAGACGTAAGCACACCAATATTGGTTAAGTGATGGTGGGGGAGACAAACACAGACACACACACACACACAGACATATATATATATATATATATATATATATACACACACACACACAATGGGCTTCTTTCAGTTTCTGTCTACCAAATCCACTCATAAAGCCTTGGTCGGCCCGAGGCTATAGGAGAAGACACTTGCTCAAGGTGCCATGCAGTGGGACTGAACCCAGAGCCATATGGTTGGTAAGCAAGCTACTTACCACACGGTTGGCAAAAAATGATTTACCAAAAATCTAAGAGACAGAAGTCATCAATAATTGACTATAATTACCATTCATATGTAAAAAGTATAAAAATTCCAATTTTAATTAGTGTGTGTATATGAAGGACCAGGGTAACATGATCAAATATATATTGGTTTGAAATTTTGGCACAAGGCCAGCAAGTTTCGGAAATGGGGTTAGTCAATTACATTCAACCTTCAGTGCTCAACTGGTATTTATTTTGTTTTCTACTCTAGGCACAAGGCCCGAAATTTTGGGGGAGGAGACCAGTCGATTAGATTGACCCCAGTACACAACTGATACTTAATTTATCGACCCTGAAAGGATGAAAGGCAAAGTCAACCTCAACGGAATTTGAACTCAGAATGTAAAGACAGACGAAATACCGCTAACCATTTTGCCCGGCGTGCTAACGTTTCTGCCAGCTCGCCACCTTTGTAAATAAATAGATTCTTTTCTAATCTAGACACAAGCTCTGAAATTTGTGGGGAGGGGGCCAGTCGATTAGATCAACCCCAGTACACAACTGGTATTTAATTTATTGACCACGAAAGGTTGAAAGGCAAAGTTGATCTTGGAGGAACTTGAACACAGAATGTAAAGACAGATGAAATGCCTCTAAGCATTTTGCTGGTGTTCTAACAATTCCGCCAGCTTGCTGCCTTAATACATTCGAATATATATCAATGTATCTCAAGTGTTATGCTATTTCTTTGTATTAAACAATGGTGTGTTATCTTTGATACCTTAGTGTGCAGTTTTAATCTAAATAGAAAGATTTCCTTTCATAGACGCAACAAAGTAACAACAAATAGATGCTTAATCTCAGAAAAGAAAAGCTTAGCTTTCAACCAATGATTTATCTGCATATCTGTATGCACATGCAAACATGTCTGTGTGTGCATGTAAACATGTCTGAATGCATGTATGTGCAGCTGTGTGCACATGTAAACATGTCTGTGTGTGCATGTAAGCATGTCTGAATACATGTATGTGCAGCTGTGTGCACATGTAAACATGTCTGAATGCATGTTTAGCATTATACGTGTACAAATATAAATGTATAATAGTAATAAAATGTATCAGAGAACGACAAATGTACATATCGAAAATGGGAAAGAATACACGCAGTGGATGTGGACAAGCTCAATCCTTCATCACTTATCAACCAAACATCATCACCGTTTTGATGGATTGGCTATATTATTGGTGTTGACTACAAGGCTTATTGCTTTTTGGATTTTAAACACTCCTGAAATAAGACTTGGTTTTCTAATTGTTCTAGTGCTGAACAACAAAGAAACAACCAAAAAGGGGAAGGAAGAAAGGAAGGAAGGAAGTATAGATAGATAGATAGATAGATAGATAGATAGATAGATAGATAGACAGACAGACAGACAGACAGATAGACAGACAGACAGACAGACAGACAGACAGACAGATAGACGTATAGATACACAGATAAATAGACGGATAGATACATAGATAGATAGATGGATAGATACATAGATAGATGGATAGATACATAGATAGATAGACGGATAGATACATAAACAGATAGATAGATAGACAGATAGATACATAAACAGATAGATACATAAACAGACAGACAGACAGACAGACAGACAGACAGATAGATAGATTGATAAGAACTTCTTGCATCTACTAAATCCACTCATTAGGCTTTGGTTAGCTTCAGGTGGCTATAAATAGAAGACACTTACCCAAGGTACCATATAGTGTAACTGAACTCAAAACCATCTACTTGGGAAGTAAACTTCTTAACCACACAACCATGCGTGCACCTCTTAAAACTACTGACCATATATTTGCCACGAAAGTGTAGTGTGTGTGTGTAGAGCATAGTCACCAAGAGATTAAGAATTCATATCTAGAGATTTTGTCAAGGAAGCCTTATACAACAGCAGCTGCATTGATCAGCAGAAATAAGATAACACATTTATAGTTACAATAAACACATAAGTATTGTACATGCACAAGCATACACACATGAATGTGTACAGAAAAACATACATAAATATATACATGAAAAATAATGTATTTGTTTTCATGAAAACCACAGTAAAGACATTCAGCTAAGTTTAAGCAAATCCAGAGGATACTAAATTATATATATAGCTGCCAATACCAAATTATGTTAGCTGTGAAAAGTAAGGTTTATTGCATTACTGAATGTAATATACAAGCCTAATGGATAAAAATGATGTGTGTGCCTATATATATATATATATATATATATATATATATGTGTGTGTGTGTGTGTGTATATGTATGTGTATAAACATGTAGATATGCAGATATATATATATATATATATATATATATATATATATATATATATATATATATATATATGAGTGTGTGTGCGTGTATCTGTATATATGTGTGTGTACGTATATGTGAATATGTATATCTGTATATAATCATGACGTGTGTATTTTGTGTGCATGCATGCATGTGGGTGCATGTGTATATGTATGTATATCTATATATATTTATGTGTTTGTGCCTTTGTGTGTATGTATCTATGATATGTTATATACACACAAATTTACATAGAGAGACAGACAGCTGCATACACATATATATATACACACATTCATTCATACAAAATACACATACACACATGTGTTATACACACAGATTTACATAGAGAGACAGACAGGTGCATGTAGATACATACATATATATATATATATATATATATATATATATATATATATATATATATATATATATATATATATATATATATATGTACACATTCACTCATACAAAATACAAATACACACATGCTTGTATGTGTGTGTATTATATGTGTGTGTGTGTGTGTGTGTGTGTGTGTGCGTGCGTGAGTGTGTGAAAGTATGTATAAAGTTATGCATATAAATGTCAAATTCAAAGAAGCAACATTGGTTTTTATTGCCTATAAATTGGAACTATTCGATTACAAACTCTGTGCTGCTCTTTTCATCTTTTCTTTTATTCTTTTGGTGTTTTCACTCATCGGACTCTGGCCAAACTGGAGCACCACTTTCAAGTGCTTAAATGATCAAATCAACTCCCAATACATACTTTTACTTACATCTAATATGGTACTTATTCTATTGATAACCTTTTGTTGAATCATTAAATTACAGGGACATAAACAAACCACCACCAGGTATCAAGAGGTGAGAAATATGCACAATGGAGCACACACACACACGCAATCATCATCACCACCACCACTTTCCATTATCTCGTAGTCTGGACAAAATTTGTTGAGGCTAGATAAAGTAATATTTCTTTACGACCAAACATGTCTTCAAAGACAGGACATGAAAAACACTGCTTGCAGAACAGAGACAAACACACACACACACACACACATATAGACAGTAGATACAACAGGCTTTTTTCAGTTTCTGTTAATCAAATCCTATCACAATGCTTTGGTCGACCTGGGGGCCATAGTAGAAGACATTTGCCCAAAGAAAGGTGCTACACAGTGGGATTGAACCCGAAACCATGTAGCTGGAAAGCACACTTCTGATCACACAACCACTCTTGACATTAGAAAGGGCATCCAACTGGAAAAACCATGCTAAAGCAGACAGTGCAGCTTGGTGCAGCCCTCAGACTTACCAGCTCCTGTCAAACCGCCTGAGCCATGCTAGCATGGATGATGGACATTAAATGATGATGACAATTATTGCTCAAGAATACGACATAGAGACTGGTCCAAAATTCGAACTCACTACCTCATGATTGTGAGCTCAACAGTCAAACCACTGAACCATGCACCTTCACTTTATATGTGTGTGAAGGTGCATGGCTCAGTGGTTAGAGCATTGAGCTTACGATCGTGAGGTTGTGAGTTCGAATCCCTGACCAAGCTGCGTGTTGTGTTCTTGAGCAAGACACTTTATTTCACGTTGCTCCATTTCACTCAGCTGTAGAAATGAGTTGCAACATCACTGGTGCCAAGCTGTATCAGCCCTTGCCTTTCCCTTGAATAACATCGGTGGCATGGAGAGGGGAGGCTGCTATACATGGGCAACTGTTGGCCTTTCATAAACAACCTTACCTGGACTTGTGCTTGGAAAGGTAACTTTCTAGGTGCAATCCCATGGTCAGTCATGACCGAAGGGAGCCTCAGCATATATATATATATATATATATATATATATCTATATATATACACACACACACACACACACATACACACACACACAGGGCTTCTGCTAAGCTACCATCTATTAAATTCACTCGCTGCCTTCATTGGTTAGCCCTGGACTGTCATAGACAATACTTGCCCAAGAATCTGCCACAGTGAGATGGTTGCAAATCAAACTTCATAACCATACAATTATGACTGCGCCGATAATATAAATAAAATTGTGCCTAATGTGTTTTTATTACAATGACGACAAGGTCAGGTTTAGAAGAGATAATTAATCTGAATGTGGGAGGATTCATAAAAGTTAAGTTCGCTGATTCTATAATTGGTTTTGCTTCTGATTTTCAATTTTAATCTCACCCTATACTGATAACTTCTAATTCTAGAATAATTTGGACACACCTCTTTCTCTTTCATGCTATCATATACATGTATTATGTATAAACACACACACAAGTTTATATATATATACCTACGCATATATACATAAACATATGCATTCGTCTATACACACACATATATATGTATATATACATGCATACACACAAGTTTATACTTCTACACACACACACACACACACACATATATATATATACCAACACATATATATACATATAAACATGTATTTATCTGTACGTACAGACACACACATACATATAAACATATGCATTTATCTATATATACACACACACATACACACACACACATACATACATACACACTCACTCACTCATTCATTCACACACTCATTCACACACACAAATAGATATACACAAATATGCATATACAGAAAGTCCTGCAGATATCTATCTATCTATCTACATGTGTGTGTACACACACGCAAACAAAGCATATATATGCATATACATACACATACATGCCTACACACATACATATACATACAAAGACAGACAGACAGACAGGCAGGCAGGCAGAAACTGGAAGAGGTATATAAACTGTAAAGAAAAACTATCAAAGTTGAGAAGACAGAAAGAAAAATATTCTCTGCACAATTGACATGATGCTGTCATGCTTGTTTCACTTCTATCATTCACAGATGCTATTTCTAAAACATAATTACATATATATAGTTTGCTCTAATGTATCCTTTTTATTTTTATCTTTACCAGGAGTGTGTATAACTGACTACTAACTATGGAAGATGCTTCATTGTGACTGTTTAGAGTTATCGAAAGTGAAAAGACTTGAAATGCAATAACATGACAGCTCAATGTAAAGTCTAAGCTTAAGGTGAGACAGATTTTAGGTGATAGCATCTTTTAAACAGTCACGACTGATATTTCAAATTATTGCCGGTGAGATAAAAACGAAGCCATAAATGTTAACAGGTGAGGTTTTTGTGTTCAAACTATTTTGTAACTTGGAATTAAAAGCCAGATTTCTCAAGATGGATGTGAAGGAAAATACTGAGGATCAGATCAAATATATGCACAGGTGTGGCTGTGTGGTAAGAAGCTTGCTTCCTGACCATATGGTCTTTGGTTCAGTCCCACTGTATGGTACCTTGGGCAAGTGTCTTCTTCTAACTAGCCTCAGGCTGGCCAAAGCCTTGTGAGTGGATTTGGTAGATGGAAACTGAAAGAAGCCTGTTGTGTATATATTTATATATATATATATATGTTGCCATGTAGCATGGTTGTTCGTACGCATGCGTCATACAGTCTGCCTTTTACTCTGAGTGAGAGTCCCTTTGTCGCCAGCAGGGGTAAGAGCTCTCTAAACTTTGCCCAGGCTATTCTTATTCTAGCAGCTACACTTTCAGCGCACCCACCCCCACTACTAACTTGGTCGCCCAGATAGCGGAAGCTATCGACTACCTCTAGTTTTTCACCCTGGAATGAGATAGAAGTTGTTTCCTGTTTGTTTGCAGTCTTTATTGCACCTGAACATCTGCCACAAACAAAAACTAACTTGCTAGTTAACCTGCCTTTGATGTTGCTGCACCTCTTATGTGTCCATAGCTTGCACCGGGTACATCTTATAGAGTTACTACCTACTCCTTTTCTACATACTGAGCAGGGCCATATATCACACAAACCCCTTCAGGTAGATGGCCCTGCTCAGTATGTAGAAAAGGAGTAGGTAGTAACTCTATAAGATGTACCCGGTGCAAGCTATGGACACATAAGAGGTGCAGCAACATCAAAGGCAGGTTAACTAGCAAGTTAGTTTTTGTTTGTGGCAGATGTTCAGGTGCAATAAAGACTGCAAACAAACAGGAAACAACTTCTATCTCATTCCAGGGTGAAAAACTAGAGGTAGTCGATAGCTTCCGCTATCTGGGCGACCAAGTTAGTAGTGGGGGTGGGTGCGCTGAAAGTGTAGCTGCTAGAATAAGAATAGCCTGGGCAAAGTTTAGAGAGCTCTTACCCCTGCTGGCGACAAAGGGACTCTCACTCAGAGTAAAAGGCAGACTGTATGACGCATGCGTACGAACAACCATGCTACATGGCAGTGAAACATGGGCTGTAACTGCTGAGGACATACGTAAGCTCGCAAGGAATGAAGCCAGTATGCTCCGTTGGATGTGTAATGTCAATGTGAATACCCGTCAGAGTGTAAGTATCTTGAGAGAAAAGCTGAACATTAGAAGCATCAGTTGTGGCGTGCAAGAGAGACGATTGCGCTGGTATGGACATGTGGTGAGAATGGAGGAGGATAGCTGCGTGAAAAAGTGCCACACCCTAACAGTTGAGGGAACCCGTGGAAGAGGTAGGCCCAGGAAGACCTGGGCTGAGGTGGTGAGGCAAGACCTTCGTACATTGGGCCTCACCGAGGCGATGACTACGGACCGAGACCTTTGGAAATGGGCTGTGCGTGAGAAGACCCGGCAAGCCAAGTAAGATCGTTGCCAGTGCCCCTGGACTGGTTCTTGTGCGGGTGGCACATGAGATGCACCATTTTGAGCGTGGCCGTTGCCAGTACCGCCTGACTGGCTCCTGTAGGATTTTCGAGCGAGATCGTTGCCAGTGCCCCTGGACTGGCTTGTGCGGGTGGCACATAAAAGACACCATTTCGAGCGTGGCCGTTTTCGTGCGGGTGACACGTAAAAGCACCCACTACACTCTCTGAGTGGTTGGCGTTAGGAAGGGCATCCAGCTGTAGAAACTCTGCCAAATCAGACTGGAGCCTGGTGTTGCCATCCGGTTTCACCAGTCCTCAGTCAAATCGTCCAACCCATGCTAGCATGGAAAGCGGACGTTAAACGATGATGATGATGATGATATCATCATCATCATCATCATCATCGTCGTTTAACGTCTGCTTTCCATGCTAGCAGCGGTTTGGCAAAAGTGACTGTTATAATAAGTACTAGGCTTACAAAGAATAAGTCCTGGGGTTGATTTGTTCAACTAAAACCTGTTAAGGCAGTGATCTAGCATGGTCACAGTCAGATGAGAACAACTTGTCTCTTTAGACTTTGTGCGTAAAAAGAACAACAACTCTGATGTTAGCAGACTATCAGACACTGGTGTTTTGGATTAATTTTACCTCTTTAGTAACAGATACTGCTTCAGTCTTTTGGGGCTGTTCCTATACAGAAATCCACCTACAAAACATTTGCTGATGTGTGCTGACGTTTGCCAAGCTGGAGTTAAATCAGTGTGTGTTCATGAAGCAACAACAATCAAAATAATGTTGTGTTCATTTATTTATAACATATTCCTGCACACTTAAATGTGCTAGGTGCTTGCTGTAGAATTTTGTCATGAAGAACAATTTCTCTCAAGAAACTCCTAATGACATCAGCAGACTATCAGACTCTGGTGTTTCAGCTATATCTTGAAACTGAGATCAGCATTATTCCTTGATGGTTGGAGATTCTAAAGGAATCTGAGCTGATGTTCATGCTACATTGACAATAAAATGTTATCCCCCTCCCTATTTATGAAGAATATTAATCTAAGGTGAGAAGATACTATATTCCATAATCATTATACTTTTTATTACAAGTATTACTTTTGCAGGCATGAATGTGTGATTAAGTTTGCTTCACAATCATGCGACTCCAGGGTTGACACAATGAGTGACACATTGAACAAGTCTTTTAATATTATAGTCTCGAATAAACTCAATTATGAGTGAATATGAATAAACAAAAAGATGCAGGCATGGTTGGGTGGTTAACAAATTCACTTTGCAACCATGTGTTTCAGGTTCAATCTTACTGCACGACATCTTGCATATCTATCTTCTACTGTTGTCCTAGGCCAAACAAAGCCTTATGAGGGACATTTAGTTGATGGAAGTGCAGGGAGTTCATTGTTTGCACATGCATGTGCAGATATGCTTAATGTTGACACTACACACTTGTCACTACCTGAGCCAAATGGTGATGTTGTTGGCATTTCTGGTTGACAAGCCTGGTCACTCTACCCTGGAATAAAATATCTCTTGCTCAGTAACAAAAAAAAACAAAAACAAAAAAAAAACAAGAATAACAAAATCCTGGTTCTAACTCCAGAAGTAGATCCAAGAATAAGAAAATAATAATTCAAAGCAATCAGTTATTTCAGATATGAAGGAAGCATATCTATAGGATAACACCTTTCTTTGTGAACAACGCATAGCTAAAACCTTTCACAAATTCTTCACCTCACAATCTCTGCTGAGTTTCCTTGACAACCACACATCACACACATCAATGAGCATAAACATGACTGTATGGTTAGGTTTGACCTCAACTGGATCAGAGCTGATATAGGACTAAACAACAACAAAGCAACATCATCATCAGGCCTACAAAGGTTCACACAAAACATCTCACAAATTCTTTGTACTATGTAATAAAAGATAATTAGGAATACGTTTGGCAATGTAATAATACAACACCATAAAACAGACATTCTTAATCATTGTGCCACGAAGTATCTACAGGTGTGCTGCAAGTGTTTGAGGCAAGTCGGAAAATGCCTGTCATATTAGTTTAGAATTTGCCACTGTTTGAAACAGTTGTAAGAAGACTAATTGTTTGGGACATAATTATCTTAGTAAAATAAGAGAGAGAGAGAGAGAGAGAGAGAGAGAGAGAGAGAGAGAGTGTGTGTGTGTGTGTGTGTGTGTGTGTGTGTGTCTGTGTGTGTGTGTGTGTGTGTGTGTGTGTGTGTGTGTGTGTGTGTGTGTGTGTGTGTGTGTCATTTTTTGACCCTGAACTTCAACAATAATTTGAATTCAAGTCACACAAGCATTTTTTAAAATGAAAAGGTTGTTGTGGGATCCATGAAATCAAATGATTCACTTTGATACATTTTTTTTACTAAAATGATATCTTGATGTTGTTTAAAGTACTTTTGCACTGTTAGTTGAGGAAAATTTGTTTTTTACAGAAATTTTATAATATAATATTTTGATAGTATTTCATAGAAATTATGTCAAATACTTTCATTTCATTTCTCACATTTTTTCCCTACATCTATATAAAATATAAGATAGTCTGTCAATAGTAAAAAATCATTCATCTTTTATGTCAGTTATCATTTTACTTCTCTTTGAGAAGTTTTATCTTTTACTTTCGTAAAAAAAACTATTTTCTTAAGACTGCATCCTTATCCATATTACAACAGATTAAGTAAACAGTTTAAGTTTCAAGAAGGTGCATGGCTCAGTGGTTAGAATGTCAGGCTCACAATTATGAGGTAGTGAGTTCAATTTCTGGCCCAGGCTATGTGTTCTGTTCTTGAGCAAGACCCTTTATTTCATGTTGCTCCAATTCAGTCAGCTGTAGAAATGAGTTGCGACGTCACTGGTGCCAAGCTGTATTGGCCTTTGCCTTTCCCTTGGATAATATCAGTGGCATGGAGAGGGAAGGCTGGTATGCATGGGCGACTGCTGGCCTTCCATTAACAATCTTGCCTGGGCTTGTGCCTTAGAGGAGAACTTTCGAGGTGCAATCCCATGATCATTCATGACCAAATGGGCTCTTTACTCTTAAGTTCTAACCAACAATACACAATTAACAGATACAATTAATCGTTATTAAACACTGTCAGGCCTATCCAGACAACTTTATTTTCCATACATGTTATCATTAAAGAAGGACCATTTCAAAGATAGGAAAAAAAAAATTAGTAAAGAACTATCAACAAAAATATAAATAGACAGAGAAGGGAAACTGGAGAAATAGTAAAGAAGGAGAGTTGGTAATTCAAGATACCCAATGTGAAGAAAGCAACTGAAAAATTGAAAGAGAGAGAGTGAGAGAGAGAGATTGTAGAGCTAGAGCAAAATTTAAATATGGCTAATGGGTTTTGCAATGTAACAAAAATTCCTATAATTCATTTATATGAATGCATGATAGAAAGCAACATTGTTATAGAAGGTGAGCATTATAGAACATTATAGAAAATATGTCATTGTGCCAAGAATTAAACTGACTCCTTCTGGCACCACTTTACCATTCACCCTTATGTTCTTCATGTAGTTTCCAATTTGAGTGGCTTTCACAATGCCAGTCAATAAATCATTATGTCAATCATACAGTAAAATAGCTATGTTGTTGTTGTTCTCAAACTGATCTATTTCTGCATGGACAATTGTTTGTAGCTCTGTCAAGAAGTATATGAAGTGATACAAGTATAATGACATTGCTGCAAAGAAAAAAAAAGTCTCCGATATTACATACACATAAGTTTTCCAATGTTAAAACTTCTTAACTTTTATATCATCTGGGTATATAATTATTTAGATAAATAAATATATACATACATACATACACACATATAAATATATATCTTTGCACAGGCACGGCTATGTGATAAGAAACTTGCTTCCCAACCACATATTTCTGGGTTCAGTCCCACTGCATGACACTTCTACTATAGCCTTAGGCTGACCAAAGCCTTCTGAATGGATTTGGTAGACGGAAATTGAAAGAACCTGTTGTGTGTGTGTGTGTGTGTGTGTGTGTGTGTGTGGTGTGTGTGGTGTGTGTGTGTGTGTGTGGTGTGTGTGCGTGCGCATGCACACATGTTTGTCCCGTACCACAACTTGACAAATGGTATTGGTCTATTTACATTCCAGTAACCTGGTGGTTCGGCAAAAGAGATCAATACAATAAGTACCAGGTTTAACATTAAAAAAATGAAATGGAAATGGGTCGATTCATTTGACAAAAAAAAAAAAAAAAAAAATTCAAGGTGGCGCTCCAGCATGGTCACAGTCTAATGACTGAAACAAGTAAAAGATAAAAGATATGTTTTAGTATTTATTTTATATTCTCACACACAGCTTCTACAGAACATGAAAATGACATGAGATGGTTATCTCAATGGTAAATGTATTCTAGGCTTTATGAAGGGAGAAATTGTTTTCTTTTCATATCTGAAGAGTCAGGACTGGCTGACCTACTCAGTAATGAGACATGGTGTTAATATAGTTTCATTTTTAGTTGATATCCTCTAAGCACTGAATGCCCTCAACAAGGGTATGCAGAGAAAAATTGAACATATTCTTGCTTGTACTGACAAAACTAATTCTTTTAACCCTTTAGCATTCAGATTACTCTGCCAAATTTAACGCCTATTAATTCATATTGTTTTGAATTAATCATGCACTATCTTATAACTCCAAGGTTTCGATGCTGAGATTGCTTATTATCAAAATCACATTGTAGGGTAGGTGTGAGACACCAGATCTAGTCAGTTTGAGCATAAAACTGATAGAATATTTTGGCTGGATAGATATGACCGGTTTAAATGCTAAAGGATTAAAGGAAAGAAAATAAGCATTGTGGAGAACCAGAATAAAAAGAGAGTGAGGAAAAGAACTGAAATGTTTGAGCTAACAAAATCTTGTAAACTGGACAAAACTGAGTTAATCTTACTAAGTTAAACACTGCTTAGTAACATATATTAAACCCTTTAGCATTCAGATTACTCTGTCAAATGCTATGCTTATTTATTCACATTGTTTTGAATTAATCATCAGCTTCAAGATTTCAATAATGAGATTGTTTCTTTTTAGAAAGACATGGTAGGGTAGGTGAGAGAATATTTGGGCTGGATATGGCTGGTTTAAATGTTAAAAGGTTAAATGGTATTTTTTATGGATTCAGTGAAAGATTCATTTATGTTTAATGTGTTCCAATCAGTAAAATTTAATGTTTGTGCTCAAGGAGACCCAACCACAATAGCAAAAATGATGTCCTAAAAGCAGCGTATGTGTGTAGCCCATTCTACTCCACCAAGCATTCCCCTCCATCTATGGCACTAATAGGTGACTGCCACCACTCAGGAGCAGAATCGCATATGTCACCCCCCCCCCATTTCTTTTGCACTATCAGTTACCTCCTCCTTCCTAGTACTCCCTTCCAGCCACTTAGCCATAGGGTCTTCTCTCTTTCTTGCTCCTTTCTGTCTTGCAACTAATTTGGCAATGCCACTAGTGCCGGTGGTATGAAAAAAAGCACTCAATAAACAGTATAAAGGATTATATAATGTACAAGTATAAAGAAAGAATTAATGAAAAAAGGACTCATTATATTGAATGTTATTAATAATATCACGTGGAAATAGGAGATGCTGCAGTTCCACAATGCCTATACACGAGCCACCACTGATAACATGCTTTAAATGATATTCATATATATATATATATATATATATATATATATAAGGGTATTGGATTTAACCAAACCCAAGAGGATACAGGTAATACCGAGTAAGTGCTGTATACCGACTAGTTTGCCCCAGTCGTTGTATGAACAGGATTGGGTATTATAAGTCGTATATTAGCGTGTGTATATGTAAATATATAAAAATAAAAAGATAAAGAGAGCAATGGTAAGGTTGGAGAAGTATTTTATGGATAGACTCTATCCATAAAATACTTCTCCAACCTTACCATTGCTCTCTTTATCTTTTTATTTTTATATATTTACATATGTATATATATATATATATATATATATATATATAGTCAATTCAAGGATGTAGTTTCCTCCTTAGGAATTATGAAATCCAGAGATGATAAACAGGGATAAACAGTCTAATTTCCAGTTATATTAATATAAGAAAATAGAGAAAAAATATATAGTGGATACTTATTTCTATCACGATAAAAACATAGTCTCGTTGTGTTTCTTATGTTTTGATCGTGATACAAATAAAATAAGTATCCACTATATATTTTTTCTCCATTTTCTTATATTAACATAACTATATATATATATATAAAGCTGAAGGATCAAAATTAATCAAATTGTTACACAAGATAATAATAGAGTCAATGATATCCTTGCAAATTATTTTTTGTGAACTATTTTTCTCATGAATTATTTGCTCCGTATTGAAATGTGTGATTATATATATATATATATATATATGTATATATATATATATATATATATATATATATATATATATAAAGCAGATAATGCTAATAAGACAATGATTAACTTTTTATCATTGTACTATTAATTTAGAGATGAGAATGCACTCAGTGCACTAAATAACTTGATTCCAAGACTTTTGTAAGATCATGGCAGTTCTACATGAAGCTTATGTGCACAACTTGTTAGTACAATCAAAGTCAGGTCTAAATTAAGTTGTACAGTATTTCTTTCAGGCACCACACTAGTGCATGTGGTATATATCTTTGTGTATATCTTTTGAAGCAAAATGCAGCACATTTGCCCATCTGTTTTAAATACAATTTAGTTTTTTATATCATAATTTTTTTTCAAAAGCTTGTGTTATGTTGCAGCACATCTAATATCTGATTCAATGTGCCATAAACTGAAAAACAGTTGAAAACTGTTGCCCTAGAATTTCAAATTAAGTGGAGCAAAAATATGTCCCTTTAACATCATCTTCAAAGCAATGTTGTTGTTTAGCCCCAGGTCAGCAGAGTATAAGCCAACTTATGATCAGTGGCATTCCAGTCTTGAGCAACTCAACTTTTGTAAAGCGGTTCTAAGACTAAGTCATTTTATGTCTCCTTCCCATTTCAAGATAGCTTCATGTAATTTGAGAAGGGTTCTTTCATTGGGACCCTTCAAAGAATAGTAAAGAAATACGCTAGACACAAAAAGGTTAAATAAACAAAACTCTTGTGCGAGATTTTCAGTCATCCTCTTTTCAATGTTAGAATATATTGTTTGAATACACACACACACACGAGGCGGTGCTGAAAAGTTCCTAGCTTTAAGGGTGTCACAAAAGGCTTGGTTGGAAGCCCAGCCTTCCAAGTTCTTTTACAGGGTTTAGAAAAACTGAAGGACCACTGCAATAAGTGTGTGAATCTGAGAGGGGAATATGTTGAATAAAATCATAATTCACTGATCCCCCTGCATTTTCTCTTACCCAAAGCCAGGAACATTTTAGCACCCCCACTCATACCTGTATATATACACGTGTGTGTGTATGTGTGTGAGAATGAAATGACTGGTCTTGGCTGTTTCAACACTGGCAATTTGATACAACTGACTGGACATTGAAACAGCTTTGAGGGCTTTTAGCAGGACAGTTCTTTTTGGTACCAAAGGCAAACACATGGATGTCATCATCATCATCATCATCATCATCGTTTAACGTCCGCTTTCCATGCTAGCATGGGTTGGACGATTTGACTGAGGACTGGTGAGCCAGGTGGCTACACCAAGCTCCAATCTGATTTGGCAGAGTTTCTACAGCTGGATGCCCTTCCTAACGCCAACCACTCTGAGAGTGTAGTGGGTGCCTTTACATGCCACCGGCACGAAGGCCAGTCAGGTGGTACTGGCAACGGCCACACTCAAAATGGTGTATTTTACGTGCCACCTGCACAGGAGCCAGTCCAGCGGCACTGGCAACGACCTCGCTCGAATGTCTTTTCACGTGCCACTGGCACAAGTACCGGGAAGGCGACGTTGGTAACGATCACGCTCAAATGGTGCTATTTACGTGCCACTGGCACGGAAGCCAGGCAGCTGCTCTGGCAACAATCGCGCTCCGATGGTGCTCTTAGTGCTCCACTGGTATAGGTGCCATCACGATTTCACTTTCATTTGCCCCAACAGATCTTCGCAAGCTGAGTTCAGTGTCCAATGAAGGAGATGTTGGCATGGGTGCCAGTCGTCGAATTTGTACAAAAATATACATATCTATCTATCTGCCTAAACATATATATATATATATATATATATATATATATATATAAATGGAACAAAAATGCAATAGAGGGCATTAGAATGTTCGGACAGATAGATGACGCAAAGGCGGACAAGAGAAACAACAATTAGAAGGACAGGCAAAAAAAGAGGGAAAATGTGAAAAGCATTAAAATGTATCAAATGACCCCAATTGCCAGAAACACATCTCCTCTTTCCAAATGCATAAAGGAACCAATAGACAGGGAGAGAGAGACGTTTTTGTAACAACCAGGGCCATTCAGTACATTTCAATGTTTCTGTCTGTGTGAGTCTCTCTCCTTGATTTTTCTGCTCACAGTGTTGAAACTTAAATTCACTGTCAGATTAACTTTGTCAAAGATGGACAGAAATCCATTATGAGAAAAAGTTTCTTTTCCATCATTTTGTCAATATTTCACCAGCCATCATATGCATAAAGTGAAACAGAAAGTTAAACGAAGTTTAGTAATCGAATATTTTAGTACCTGTGATTACAAATTGCCAACTAGGATAAAAACAAAATTTTCATAGTGACAAAAGATTAAGGAGACAAAATGTCTGATATCAAATAAGCCAATGTCAAATTAGTGATGTCAAATAGCTAGGGCCAAAACAGCTATGCCAAAATGTCTCATGCCCAAAGTATTATTATATTTGCCAAATTTAGGGAATTAGATATTAACACTTCAACATCAGTTGTCAAGCAGTGGGGGGGGGGGGTACAAATACATGCATGCACACACATATATGACAGGAGTCTTTCAGTTTCTGTCTTCCAAATCCACTCACAGGGCTTTGGTCAGCCTGAAGCTATAGTAGAAGATACTTGCTCAAGGTGCCACATAGTGGTACTGAGTTTAGAACCATGTGGTTGGGAAGCAAGCTTATTACCACATAACCATGTCTGCACTTTATATATATATATAGAGAGAGAGAGATAGATATAAATATGTACGTACATATGTGCATGTGGGTGTGTGCATGTGTGTGAGTGTATAATAGTATTAGGATACTTTCTCCTAAAGCAAATGTATTTCAACAATTAAAATGGAATGGCATTTATTTTACAAGCTGGGTGGAATTAGGTAACCCATTAATTGGATTTCAGGATATCACAATAGTTTTTACTTTACTATGTTATGTACAGTCCAGTCATTATATTACATCCCATAACTACCATATGTAAACAGAGCTGAAAGCAGTGGCCTTGTGCATAGGATAGAAATCAATGTAAGAGAGGAAAAGGAGGGAGGGAGAGAGAGAGAGAGAGAAAGAAAAGAGAGAGAAAGAAGGCATAGGCACACATTTTATATTTAAATCATAGAAATGGAAAAATTATGTCAGTAAACAAATATAAACAGGCGCAGGAGTGGCTGTATAGTAAGTAGCTTGCTTACCAACCACATTGTTCCAGGTTCAGTCCCACTGTGTGGCAACTTGGGCAAGTGTCTTCTACTATAGTCGTGGGCCGAGGAAAGCTTTGTGAGTAGACTGGTAGATGGAAACTGAAAGAAGCTTGTCAGATATATATATGTGTGTGTGTGTGTGTGTGTGTGTGTGTGTGTGTGTGTGTGTGTGTGTGTGTGTGTGTGTGTGTGTGGAGTGTTAGGTGTGATGTACAAAAGTAAATATTGAAAAAAAAGGTCGTCAGAATTTTGGAATAACTTCTTTCATTTATTTTATATATATATATATATATATATATATATGTGAAGTGTGTCTGTGTTTGTCCCCCTACCATCACTTGATAACCGATGTTGGTGTGTTTACATCCCCATATCCCAGTGGTTCGGCAAAAGAGACCAATAGAATAAGTACTAGGCTTACAAAGAATAAGTCCTAGGGTCAATTTGCTTGACTAAAGGTGGTGCTCCAGCATGGCCACAGTCAAAAGACTGAAACAAGTAAAAGAGTAAAAGAGATGAGAGTTAACAAAGGAGTCTCTGAGAGGCTGCTGCATCTGCTAGAAATAGTGATCAAATCTCCTTTATATCAGACCCCAATCATTTTAAAAAGAGGGATGGTTACTGTGGATAATATAGTCCTAAATACAATGAAAGAATATTTTAAAGTAGAGGCAGGTTATTTAGTTTCAGTCTGTATTTTCAACAGTGAATGTGTATGTGTACATATATATGCAAGTGTGGCTGTGTAGTAAGAAGTTTGCTTCCCAATTACATGGTTGCAGGTTCAGTCCCACCGTGTGGCACCTTGGGCAAGCGTCTTCTACTATAGCCTTGGGATGACCAAAGCCTAGTGAGTGGATTTAGTAAACAGAAACCTTATATTTCCCTCTCAAATGGTAACTGAAAAAGCTCATCGTGTATATGTATGTGTCTGTTTGCCACCATCACTTGACAACTGGTGTCGGTTTGTTTATGTTCCCGTAACTTAACGGCTCAGCAAAAGAAACTGATAGCATAAGTAGCAGGCTTAAAATAAAAGTACTGGAGTTGACTCAACTAAAAGTCAAATGACTGAAACAAGATTTATATATATATATATAAATTTAAAGAATGGAATAAACGCATGTTATAACTGCATACTTTTATTCCGACATATGTTTCGAAGAATTACAATTTATGCGATCCATAGGAATCGGCGATGTTAAAAATGTAAACTTCTCCTCAGGGAAAAGTATGGGAACCAGCTTAAACGTAAGACATTATAATCAAATATGAGAACTATAGTTGGAGAAGGTTATAACGTAATTCATTTGAAAAAACCGTTGGAGATTAGAACGCTACCAGATAATAATGATAATAACCAGCCAAATATTTCTTCACGAAATAGGGGAAGTAACCGTCGGTTTAAACCCTTTTTCAACAATAATAATAATAATAATAATAAACTGAAACTTTTTAGAAATAATACTAGCAAATATTCTAAACCAGATTCCAATAAAAATGTCTGGATGATACTACCTTTTAGTAAGAATGTAAAATCAAACTTGGTCTCCCAGTTCTAAAATGCTGTTAATAAGAATTTTCCAAAACATTCTCATTACTTCCCAGTCATAAATACGCACAGGGTTAGATTCGGTTTCTCTAACACGAAAAACATCTCACAAATAATATCCGCACACAATATGAGGCTTTTACATCCGCAAGAGAGTACCAACAGTAATAGCATTAAGCCAGACATTATTAACCTTTACCATAATAGCAATAATAACACTAATAATAAACCAAGGAACAATAATTATAACATGATTTATAATAGTAACAGTCATAACAACAAAATCATTATTTCTGAAGTTAATAGCAAAAGAATTAGTTTTTTAAGTGATAATGCCAAACTCAAAAACACTATATATCAATGCCAAGTTAGTACTCCTACAGGTGTTTCTTTTTATATTGGATCGTCCTCTTCACCAATATCCTCAAGAATTTCTAATCATTTTTCTTCTTTTAGAGCCAGAAAAGAAACGAAATACCACGAGCCTTAGTAAATTAATTTGGGAACTTAAAGACAATAACATAAAATTTAAACTAGAATGGCTTATTCTTTCAATTTCTAGGCCATATGAAAAGGGTGGAAGATTCTGTTCTTTATGTAATACCAAAATTTTCTTCATATTATTTTCAAAGAATAAACTGGTAAACACGTTCATTGAAAACTCTTACAGATGTAAACATTGGCAGCAACACGTGTTTACAGCGTTTAAATAACAATCACTCATTTACAAAACGCTATCAAATTAACTCGTAATATATGAGTTCCTCAAATAGTTCTAGAAAAACATGACATTCACTCCCTCATATGTTAAAAGATATCATAGATTGATTACGATTGACATATTTTATCTAAACATTCTTTATTTGTAAACCTAAATTAGAACACATATAAAGTCTTTAAACACAAAATAGCGCATCATTTTTAGTTTAATTCATAGTAAAATTTACCTACAACAATTGCCTAATATACAATGCACTATCAATCTTACTTTTTCTTTTTCGTATTTCATTGTACCTCAATATCATTCATTTACGACTCCCAATTTATTCACCAATTTGTTTAGCAATGATAATTATTTATGCTCTTGGCTTTCTTAGTGAGAGTTTTCTAAATCTACGATCCTAATTCATCATTTCAACGTTCCTAGAAACATCTTTAGTTTTAAAACAATCATAGTTTAAGTAGTTATTCTCGTAACAAGATATATCCCAAACATTTAAATATCTCATTATATGACGCATAATTTACTGATCAACATAATATTATTTTATTCTCAAATGTCGATAAAACTTTTACACTAATAGATATGTTACGGAATTACTGTAGTAAACCGTATTTATAATATTAACTTTGTCTTCTTAAGCAATATTTATTCTTTTAACCCCTATTTCAGCCCAACTTTTCTTACATATATTAAAAAAATAATCAATTCATGTAGATTAATAGACCACCCATTAACTTTATTATTTATTTATTTATTTATTTATTAATTTTCAATCATTTAATATCTCATTCACTAATATATGAATTACCTTCCGGTAAATATCCCTCCACCTTATTAATAATTACAACTCATCGACAGTATTTATATACGTACTAAGGAGTGTATAATTTTGCGTATGTGTCTCTATGTAAATACGTGTAACTACACATACATAAAAAAATATATATATGTCTGTGCGAATGTATGTGTATGAATGTTCATATATACACGTGTATTTGTGTGTGTGTGTGTGTGTATACATTCATATTTTTGTATGAAACTATGTGTATGTATAGATTTTTGAATATATATATATATATATATATATATATATATATATATATATATTTGTTGTTATTATTTATTAAAAATATATATAAATATGTATGTATATATCCTTGGTTGGATGCATGTATGTTTATGTGCACAAATATGTTTATGTATTTTTATATATATACATATATGTGTGTAGGTGTGGATATGTATGTGTGTATGTATATATATACGTATATACGTGTGTATATATATATATATATATATATATATATATATATATATATGTATGTATGTGTGTGTATATATATATGTGTGTGTTTGCACGTTTATGTATGCATGTGTGTTTTTGTATATGCTTATGTATGTATATGCATGTGTATATATATGTATATATGGGTATATATATATATATATATATATATATATATATATATATATATATTTATATATGTATGTGTATGTATGTATATGTATATGTGTGTGTATATGTATATATATATGAAATATATGGGTATGGATGTGTGTATATATGTGTGTATATATAGGTGTATATATTTTATATATATATATATATATATGTATGTGTATATATATATATATGTGTGTGTGTGTATGTATGTATATGTGTGTGTATGTGTGGGTTTGTACGTAGGTGTGTATATAGATATGCATATATGTATATATTCGAGTATATGTGTGTTTGTTTGTGTGTATATATGCGCATACACAAAAGTATGATTGTATACATTCATCTCAATATTTTTGTAGAAACACAAGATTAACCCCATTTATAATGCCTTTTTATTACATAACATTCCTCTCCAATTTTTATCGGATTCATATCATCCTATCGTCTCCTAATTCTACACTCTGAATTTTCTTTCCCCCTTTTTTTCTTTTTTCTTTTCTTTTCTTCTCTTCTTGTCCAACGCACTATCTGGTAGCGTTCTAATCTCCAACGGTTTTTTCAAATGAATTACGTTATAACCTTCTCCAACTATAGTTCTCATATTCGATTATAATGTCTTACGTTTAAGCTGGTTCCCATACTTTTCTCTGAGGAGAAGTTTACATTTTTAACATCGCCGATTCCTATGGATCGCATAAATTGTAATTCTTCGAAACATATGTTGGAATAAAAGTATGCAGTTATAATATGCGTTTACTCCATTCTTTAAATTTATATATACTCAAATACCCCAAATATCAAGGAGTTTCTACCTCATAAACAAGAGTCACACCACAGTTATTTTGTGATCTTTGCTACCCAGGTATCTATTAACCAATTTATTTTATGCGAGTTATTTATTACTAGGAGAAAATAAATACATATAATAATATATATATATATATATATATATATATATATATATATATAATAGAAATATGTTACAAAAACAAAATAGAAACTACACGTGGAAATGTAAGGGGAAAGTAAGCAGAAAAATAAGAGAAAATACACATTGGAAATCAAAAAGAAGGTAAGGCTTTTTATGAAAAGTAACGATAGATATATACAATTAGATGAACTGAGGTAGGAATAAAGGTAATAAAAGTCATTATTGTGAGTTGTTAAAGAGATTTAAAAGCATACCGGTTTTGTAATATTACTAATCATTGCTTTGAATGCACACCGAATTGTGAACGGTATATATATATATATATATATATATATACATATATATATAACAGCACCCACTTTACAGAAGTTACTGGTTGCTTTTTATCTGGTCCCCAGATGGGAGTTTTTCACATGTCAACAGCACAGGTACTTTCTATGTGGTGCTGGCACAGGTACATTTTATATGGCATATGCGCTTTTAATGTTGCACCAACACCAGTGGGGTCATCAAGTAATTTGCAAAACAAAGACCTCTCAGTTGAGAGAAGGGAGCCGAACAAGCAAATTTCCTTCAACATTACAAAGGTACTATTACTGTATATGTAGCTGCGTGGTTAAGAAGTTCTCTTCCCAAACACATGATTTCTGGATCGGTCCCACTACATGGTACTTTGGACAAATGTCTTCTATAGCCCAAGGTTGGCTAAAGCCTTATTAGTGAATTTGGTAGACAGATACCAAAAGAAGCCTGTCATGTGTGTGTGTGTGCGTGCGTGCGTGCGTGCGTGTGTGTGTGTGAGTGTGTGAAAGAGACAGTTAATTTTCCCTTGTCTTCACATGGTCATTCAGTGCAAACAATGCCCTTGCTGATGGTGTTGGACAGTATTGTTTGCTTACTGTCTATTGTGGAAACAAATCTAGTCTTCTTGACGTGCGAGCTTTGTGAAAAAAAAAAAAAGACTCATTCAAATATTATTATTTCTTTCCAGTTCCCTGCGTAATAATAACTGGATTATTTGTTATTTAGCAAATGGGAAAATTATTCCTTTATTCACAAATATGTAAAGGCTGGTGTTGTAAAGAGAATCAGGCTGTAGAAAACGCTGCTTCAACACAGACTTGCCTGACACATGCAAACATGGACAAGTAGCATGATTGTGCCAGAGATGCTATCACTATATATATCAGGTCGTCCCATAAGTTCTGTCCGAATTTTGAATAAAGAAAACAAGTGATCAAATGTTATATTTAATTGAAATTTAATCATCAATATACTTTCCCTGATTATCTATGACTTCCTTCCATCTATTTACAAGCTTTTTAATCCCATCAATGTAAAACTCTTTTGGTGAAGAACTCCAAAATGTCAGTTTCGACCTCCTTCTGGCTTGCAAAAGTTATGTCCACCAAATGATTCTGTAAACTACAAAACAAATGGTAGTCTGAAGGACCAAGGTTGGAAGAATAAGGTGGATGAGGAATTTTTTCCCAGCCAAGCTCTTCGATCTTCTGTGATGTGATCTTTGCAGTGTGGGGTTGCGCATTGTGTTGATGAAACATCACTCCTTTTCAATTCACTAAAGCGGGTCTTTTCTTCAAAGTTTGGTTCAAATGCTCTAATTGCTGACAGTAGACTTGAGCATTGATTGTTGCATTAGGTGGTAACAATTCAAAGTGAATTACTCCTTTGCATTCCCACCAGATAGAGAGAAGAACCTTTTTCTCATGAAGTTCCCTTCTCGGTTGCGGTTGAGCTTTTTCCCTTTTACTAAGCCACTGTTTATGACGTTTAACATTTTGATAGAAGATCCATTTTTCATCACCAGTCACAAGTCTATCCAAAAAGGGTGAAATGAGTTCGCGAGAATGGAGAGAAGAGCAGATGTCAACTCGGGATTTGTGGTTGCTTTCGAACAATTCATGAGGCACCCATTTTCCAAGTTTAGGAAGCTTTCTAAGTTGTTGAAGACGACGATGAACAGTTGTATGGTTTGAACTAAGCTTTATTGCCAATTCTTCAACTGATAATGCAGGATTTTCTTCAAGTAATGCCTCAAGGAGCTTATCATCAAACTCAACTGGACATGCTGTTCGATCTTCATCTTCAAGGCTGGAATCTCCACTTCTGAATTTTGCAAACCATCTTCTGCAAGTTCTTTCATTCAAGCATTCTTTCCCATAAACTGAGTGTATGTTTCGAGTCGCTTCGGCTGCAGAGTTTCCTTTTTTGTACTCATAAAGCATTATGTGCCTTAAATGCTCTTTTGATACTTCCATGTTAGAAAGGGTTTTAATCAAAGAAATTTTAATTCTATTATTCTGTAAAATAATATTTAATTAATTTAAATGTACACAAATGCATGAAAATGATTTTTAATTCCATTAGACATTCTAAAATACTATTAAATTTCATTCAATTTTAAAAAAAGGTAAAATCGGACAGAACTTATGGGATGACCTGATATTACAATATCACAAAGAAAACATGACTATATATATATATATATATATACATATGTGTGTGTGTATATGTGTGTATGTATGTATGTATATATATATATATATATATATATAACGCAATGACACTATCATATATATATATATGTATTCCTGCACATCACAAGCAAGGTCACAATCACTTTCTATATAATAAAATCACAGAGACACTATTATTACACACACACAAGTAAATTCTCCTGACTCTTGAGCCAACAAAGGAGTCTTCTCTGTGTTAATAGCTCTCAAATCACACCTTTAAAAAGAGAATCGACTAATTGCAGTATGAGATATATTATACTTCAGACTTGAAAACAAACAAAACCAAAATAAAAAACAAATCGAAAAAAAAAAAAAGAACAAAGAAAAAGATTTGATGATCATTGCTGAAATGCTTTTGATCATAGATTTCTGTTCAATCAGTGCAAACAAACAACAACAATCTTGTATTTCACCCTCTCTAATTAAGGAGAAGTAAAAGTACCCTTGACTTTTTGGAAGCTATCCCAGACTTTGGAAAAATTAGTGGTTATTTTTTTATTTTCCCTTCTTAACAATTATTTTGTTGCTTTAATCTAAGTTTTCCAAGTTACAGTATGTGCCTTGCTGGCCTTGAAAATTTTAATAATATGGTATTTCTTTAATGAAGGATGTTAACCCTATTCCTTTGAAAGTCAGATATATCCACTGAAAATTTCATTAGTATTTAACTATGAAAAGCAGTCTTATATATCGATCCATCTTTTGTTGAGGAATTTCATGTTTGGAACATATCATGTTTTTGTCGAGATATATTTAGTTTATTGAGGCAACGAGACTAGCAGAAAATAACCATTTTGGTAGATAACCTCATTACTGGAATAATCATGAAATTTAATTTTGTAATTAAAGGGTTAAAATTATGCTTTGGTGAGGCAAGACCTTCGTACATTGGGCCTCACCGAGGCGATGACTACTGACCGAGACCTTTGGAAATGTGCTGTGCGTGAGAAGACCCGGCAAGCCAAGTAAGATCGTTGCAAGTGCCCCTGGACTGGTTCTTGTGCGGGTGGCACATGAGATGCACCATTTTGAGCGTGGCCGTTGCCAGTACCGCCTGACTGGCTCCTGTAGGATTTTCGAGCGAGATCGTTGCCAGTGCCCCTGGACTGGCTTGTGCGGGTGGCACATAAAAGACACCATTTCGAGCGTGGCCGTTTTCGTGCGGGTGACACGTAAAAGCACCCACTACACTCTCTGAGTGGTTGGCGTTAGGAAGGGCATCCAGCTGTAGAAACTCTGCCAAATCAGACTGGAGCCTGGTGTTGCTATCCGGTTTCACCAGTCCTCAGTCAAATCGTCCAACCCATGCTAGCATGGAAAGCGGACGTTAAACGATGATGATGATGATGATGATTTCCAATGTCTCTACTTTAGTATGAATAATCAGGACTTGAATCATTGTATTTTGTTTATTCTGTCATAAATTTGAAGGGAAATTATAATCATAACTTAGAAGACACTCTCTATCTAATGTTGACTAAATGTCTTGTTTTGATAATCAATATGAATTTTGTTAATAATTTCCTTCCTCATAAAAATTTTCAATTTCATTTTAAGAAATTTTTTAAAAAAAGTGTAATAATAATTTTGATTCAAAGGATTTTGCAAATATATTTCAATTTACCATGAATAATTAAATTCCATTTTCAAAAGGAGCTTTGATTTTATGAAAAGACAAATGAACAGACATTTTTGTACATACACACACTACACACACATACACAGAGAAAAATGAATCACATGTACATGCACATAGATAGATAGGTAGGTAGATAAGTAGATTTGTTGAGCTGAACAGCCATCTATCATTTTTCAGCATAGCCTGGGCCAAGTTTAGAGAGCTCTTACCTCTGCTGGTGACAAAGGGACTCTCACTCAGGGTAAAAGGCAGACTGTATGACGCATGTGTACGAACAGCCATGCTACATGGCAGTGAAACATGGGCTGTGACTGCTGAGGACATGCGTAAGCTCGCAAGGAATGAAGCCAGTATGCTCCGCTGGATGTGTAATGTAAATGTGCATACCCGTCAGAGTGTAAGTATCTTGAGAGAAAAGCTGAACATAAGAAGCGTCAGTAGTGGTGTGCAAGAGAGACGATTGCGCTGGTTTGGACATGTGGTGAGAATGAATGAGGATAGCTGCGTGAAAAAGTGCCACACCCTAACAGTTGAGGGAACCCGTGGAAGAGGTAGGCCCAGGAAGACCTGGGCTGAGGTGGTGAGGCAAGACCTTCGAACATTGGGCCTCACCGAGGCGATGACTACTGACCGAGACCTTTGGAAATGTGCTGTGTGTGAGAAGACCCGGCAAGCCAAGTGAGATCGTTGCCAGTGCCCCTGGACTGGCTCTTGTGCAGGTGGCACATAAAAGACACCATTTCGAGCGTGGCCGTTTTTGTGCGGGTGACACGTAAAAACACCCACTACACTCTCTGAGTGGTTGGCGTTAGGAAGGGCATCCAGCTGTAGAAACTCTGCCAAATTAGATTGGAGCCTGGTGTAGCCATCCGGTTGCACCAGTCCTCAGTCAAATCGTCCAACCCATGCTAGCATGGAAAGCGGACGTTAAACGATGACGATGATATATATATATATATATATATATATATATATATATATATATATATGTATGTATGTATGTAGTCACAGGCATGGTTGTATGGTAAGAATCTTGCTTCCCAACCACATGGTTCCAGGTTCAGTCCCACTGTGTGGTACATAGGGCAAGTGTCTTCTACTATAGCCTCAGGCCAACCAAAGCTTTGTGAGTGGATTTGGTAGACAGAAACTGAAAGAGTTGTCATATATATATATATATATATATATATATATATATATATATATATACTATCAGTATAGCCCAGCTTTGCCTGGGATCAAGTTAGGATTATTAAGCTAATCAAGTTCTTTATTTCAAACCAAACTAAGTAACATCGTCAAATTTGGGCAGAATCAGTGTCGCGACGGGAGCGCATGGGTTGGGAGTTTGATCGGCAGAGGTGATCAGGTTACACATGCCAGACCTTTGAAAACACCACCCCTATCATCTAACCTCTCCTTGCCCATTGGTTGGGAACCCTTCCAGCAAGGAAAATAGAATGCCCAAAAGGGCTCCCGATTCTCTGTGTCAAAAGCGGTTATGTTCAGATCACAACTAAGTCTTAAGTATATATATATATATATATATATATATATGAGCAACATAAGTATATATATATATATATATATGGGCAGCACACACACACATACACACACATATGTACGTACACCAATTGCATACATATTTTTTGTATGCATACATGTTTGTATGTGTGTGTGTGTGTTGCCTGTATATCAACAAAACACTTTTTTACTCGATGGAAAAAACCAAAAGTCTTATCAAAAACTTACTCATCGCTAAAAGGGAACTTAACTCCTGTTGTAAACAATGGTAGATTTCTCCGACTTGAAAATTGTTAAAAGTTTTGGTTAAAAATTTATTTTTACTGCTATTCGCTGGTACCTCTAGGAAAAATAAGCTGATGAAAATACAGCTAGGGTCATGACGAATGTCCTCCTAAAATTGGAGCAACATGCGTGCTAATTTGTGGACGTGCATAAATTACATTCACATACACACACACACATCCAGCCTTTTATATATACAGCTATATATATATATAAATAATATATAAATATATGTATATATACATACATATATAGGCGCAGGAGTGGCTGTGTGGTAAGTAGCTTGCTTACCAACCACATGGTTCCGGGTTCAGTCCCACTGCGTGGCACCTTGGGCAAGTGTCTTCTACTATAGCCTCGGGCCGACCAAAGCCTTGTGAGTGGATTTGGTAGACGGAAACTGAAAGAAGCTCGTCGTATATATGTATATATATATGTATGTGTGTGTGTTTGTGTGTCTGTGTTTGTCCCCCTAGCATTGCTTGACAACCGATGCTGGTGTGTTTATGTCCCCGTCACTTAGCGGTTCGGTAAAATGATACCGATAGAATAAGTACTAGGCTTACAAAGAATAAGTCCCGGGGTCGATTTGCTCGACTAAAGGCGGTGCTCCAGCATGGCCGCAGTCAAATGACTGAAACAAATAAAAGAATAAAAGAATAATATATGTACATACCTACATATATATGTATATATACATGCATATATGGGTAAAGGACATAAAAATTAGCATGAACAAAATGAGAAACGAGAACAAAAAAACAAAAACATAGAAAATGAACTATTTTTCAAGCAATGAAAGAAACAAATAGAGAAACGAGACAGGCAACATAAAGAACGTTCCCTTCATCAGTTGTCCCTTGTTTTATCTACTCTGCGTTTTGAAGGTATGAGAAAGGTTGAGTTCAATTTGAACCTTTTTACTTTGTGGGGGTCCAAAGTTAGATTTCTAATAAAGATTCTTCATATTAAATTTGTAGCTTACTATTGCAAGTATTTTTTTTTAAACATGAAAATGTTACAAGTTACGAGCATTTATAGAACACATATCCTATAGAAACTCAACAAACAATTAAAGATGGAGAAGAGAAGATGTTAAAAGTTTTACAAAATTTTAATCCATGCATATGATCGTTTCAAATGGTAACACCAACATGTAAAAACATGGAAAAAATAAAATTAATTTAATTACATATTACCATTTTCCTCAGTGTAAAAAAAGAAGAATGCATCAGAAAGGTAGTATCAGAAGAATATTATGTTGTTACAGGAAACTATATGGAGTCTGTGTCACATAACTCATTCAGATATTCATAAAATGATTATGAAAGATGAAATATAATAAACATGCTTAGGTAGTGTTGAGTCTAGTTGTATAAAAATTTTAGTTCTTACACTACTAGACTCAACACTACCTAAGCATGTTTATTATATTTCATCTTTCATAATGATTTTATGAATATTCAAATGAGTTGTGTGACACAGATTACATATAGTTTCCTGTAACAATATAATATTCTTTTGATACTACTTTTCTGATGTATTCTTCTTTTTTGCCCTGAGGAGAATGGTAATATGTAATTAAATTAATTTAATTATAATTAATTAAATTTTTTTCCATGTTTCTTACATGTTGGTGTTACCATTTGAAACGATCGTAAAATTTTATAAAACTTTTAACATCTCCATCTTTTAATTGTTTGTTGAGTTTATATTGGATACATGTTCTATAAATGCTTATAACACCTTATATGTATGTATGTATGTGTATATATATATATATATATATATATATATATATATATATATATATATATACACACACACACACACACGCACATATATATATATATACACACACCCGTGCACATGTATATATATATACATACACGCGCACATATATATATATATACACACACACGCGCACATATATATATATATATATATATATATATATATATACATATCTACATGTGTGTGTCTTTGTATCTGTGTTTGTCACCCCATCACTATTTGAAACCAAGTGTTGGTGTGTTTACGTCCCCGTAACTTAGCAGTTTGGCAAAAGAGACTGATAGAATAAGTACTACACTTAAGAAATAAGAAATAAGTACTGGGATTCATTTGTTTGATTAAAACCCATTCAAGGCAGTGCTCCAGCATGGCCACAGTCAAATGACAGAAACAAGTAAGAGAATAAAAGGATATATATATATATATGTCTTGGGAGACAAATAAGTAAATGGTTATATCAATATTTCTCTCTTCTGCCTAAAAAAGGGTAAAGACCCCTTTTATCATGAATGATCATGGCAATGCACCTAGAAAGTTACCCTCTGAAGCACAAGTCCCGGCAAGGTTGTTTATGGAAGACCAGCAGTCACCCATGCACACCAGTCCCCCACTTTCCATGCCACAGATGTTATCCAAGGGAAAAGCTGGTACTACTTGACACTAGTGATGTTGCAACTCATTTCTACAGCTGAGTAAACTGGAACAACACGAAATAAAGTGTCCTGCTCAAGAACGCAACACACAGCCCAGTCCAGGAATTGAACTCACTACTACATTATTGTGAGCCTGGTGCTTTAACCACCAAGCCATGCACTTTCACCTCTTTACCCTTCACCCTCTTCTACCTAACAAACACCATGATTTAACGATACTGGATACTTACTCATATCAAGAATAAGAAACAATTCTCAACCGCAATTTTAAATTAATCTAGCAACACCATCAGATCAGTATTTTATTTTATATATATTTTATGTGGAGGCGCAATGGCCCAGTGGTTAGGGCAGCGGACTTGCGGTTGTAGGATCGTGGTTTCAATTTCCAGACCAGGTGTTGTGAGTGTTTATTAAGCGAAAACACCTAAAGCTCCATGAGGCTCTGGCAGGGGGTAGTGGCGAACCCTGCTGTACTCTTCCACCACAACTTTCTCTCACTCTTACTTCCTGTTTCTGTTGTGTCTGTAATTCAAAGGGCCAGCCTTGTCACACTCTATGTCACGCTGAATATCCCCGAGAACTACGTTAAGGGTACACATGTCTGTGGAGTGCTCAGCCACTTGCACGTTAATTTCACGAGCAGGCTGTTCCGTTGATCGGATCAACTGGAACCCTTGTCATCGTAACCGACGGAGTGCCAACATATATTTTATACATATATTTATTGCACCTTTTTTTCTTTTCTTTAAATTTCATTTCAAATTTCAAAATAAATAAACAAACACTAGACTACGTTTTCATAAATTTATTTTAGATGTAAACTGAAACTTAAAACTGAATCAAAACATTATTAAAGACTAATAGAAATATGTTTGCTATATGACCACTCCCTGTTATATGTAATCAGAGTAAAATAGTTGACCTAATATATTAACTGAAAAGAATATCTTTCTCAGCTTATGTAGTTGGTATTGTATGTATTTTGCACTGTTGGCTATACTATTGTAGCTACTAATATCAACAGTATATTGTGTTGTTATATAACTATGTATGCATATGTGTTGTGAGTTTTTGTGAATATATTTTTGATGCATTTCTTTAACCCATAAACTGCGATAGGCCACCTTAGTGGCCAACGCGACAGTGCGACAGGCCACGTGCGTGGCCACGGAAGTAGGGCATGATCTGAGCTAATTTTGATGACGTATATAATGTATGCACACGATACCCTTTCACCCCAGAAACAGTGTAGCCAATCACAGAAGGTGTTAAGAAACACTGAGTATTTTTTTCGAGTGATAGATCGATGTTGATCTTTACCCAAAATAGGCTCAGCAGTTCGTGTTACATACAGCAAAATCCCAGCAGTTTATGGGTTAACTATTTTACTGAATTAGATTCTTCATACAACCATAAACTACCCAGCATATGGCATGATAAATAAAGCTGAGCTGTTGTACTTAATATCCCGATAACATATAAAAATACCAAAACTGTATATTGCATAATAATCATTAATAAAAGAAAAAAAAATTAAATTTGGATTTTCTTGCTTCTGTGATTTGAGATATCAGAGCAATCAAACAAACAAACAGAATAGAAACAGAGGCACCCAATATTTTAACTGTTAGATTTATTAGTTGGAAGAATGGTGGTGTTGATTGTTGGTGCAAAAATGAAATAAATAAATAAGAATATTAAAAAAAAAAAAAAAAAACAAAGTAATTTGATCTTGATTCATTTTTGAATTTCAATTTCTGAAATTTATTTCAATTAATTTTTTTTTTTTTTATTATTAATCATCTCTTGATTTCAGTTTATAAAAATATGAAGAGAATAGAAAAGAAAGTGAAAACAAATTTGAGAAGTAAAAAAAAACGACAATCTTAACACATAATGGACAATTGTAACCTCAACAATCCACTTTGGAACATAATAATTGGATATATAACATTTAAAGAAGCGCTAATTAAGAATAACAGCTCTGGATTTTTATAAAGTTATAGAAGAGGAAAAATAATTGTGTGAGAAATAAACATCTTCAAGTCAAAAGCATTTCTAAAAACAATGTTCTATCTATTATGCTTTCAGAAAATAGTGGCTTATTTTTCCACCTGGGTTACCTCATTAATTTTAATGTTAGTAAATAGAGAAAGTTTGAAATAAGAGCTTGAAGTATAAAAATATTGAATTACTTGAGTAAATTTCTAGTTACAACATTTATAAAGTTGTCAACACCGACCAGCATATTTGATCCTTGAACGAACTACACACAACACACTGGAGATAATTAAAGTAATTCAGGTGGAAAAATTAGCAAACTGTTACATTTTCTGAGGATATAAATTGCAATCAAGTCTTTTGTTATGTATTATACATATTTTTAGACTAAAACTTTCCATTATTGAGAAGTTTTAGCACAGAAGTTCAACAGGCTAATCAGAGGTTTATTGAATTGACAAAAATGAGAATTGCAAAAAGTTTTAGTGTAATCAGCATTTGAAAGCTTACATCCTGTTCACCGAGACGGTTCTAGTTATAGCTTCCTGAATTTTGTTCTAAGCATGGCTGTGCAGTTAACCCATTCATTTCTAAACCACAAGGTTCTGGGTTCAGTCCTACTGTTAAGTACTTTTATGTAGTGTCTTCATTTGTTGCACCAGGCCAACCAATGCCTTTGAAGTTATTGATGGAAAGTGTACAGAGACTGTTATGTTTATATATAACAGGCGCAGGAGTGGCTGTGTGGTAAGTAGCTTGCTTACCAACCACATGGTTCCGGGTTCAGTCCCACTGCATGGCACCTTGGGCAAGTGTCTTCTACTATAGCCTCGGGCTGACCAAAGCCTTGTGAGTGGATTTGGTAGACAGAAACTGAAAGAAGCCCATTGTGTGTGTGTGTGTGTGTGTGTGTGTGTGTGTGTGTGTGTGTGTGTGTGTGCGCGCGCGCGCGCGTCTGTCTGTGTCCTCCAACATCGCTTGACAACCGATGCTGGTGTCTTTATGTCCCCGTAACTTAGCGGTTCTGCAAAAGAGACCGATAGAATAAGTACTAGGCTTACAAAGAAAAAGTCCTGGGGTCGATTAGTTCGACTAAAGGTGGTGCTCCAGCATGGCCGCAGTCAAATGACTGAAACAAGTAAAAAGAGAAAAAGAGAAAGAGATATATATTGTACTCGTTTCAGTCATTGAGGTACTGCCTTAAAGGGCTTTAGCCAAAACAAATTAACCCCAGAACTAATTTTTTAAAACCTGGTACTTTTTCTATTGCTGAACTGCTAAGTTATGAGGACAAACAAACCAACATCAGTTGTCAAATTGTGGTGTGGGTTAAACACAAACACAAAGACACCCATAGATGTTTTACATGGATACATACATGACAGGCTTCTTTCAGTTTCTGTTTACCAAATCTGCTCACAAGGCTTTGGCTGGCTTGAGGGTTTAGTAGAAGACATGCCCAAGGTGACACACAGTGGGACTGAACCCAGAACCATGTGGTTGGAAAGCAAACTTCTTATCACAGACCCCCACCTGTGCCTCTGTGTGTATGTATGTGTGTGTGTGTGTGCACATATATATATATATATATATATATATATATATGTAGTGAAACTACCTATCGCCATTAGATACAAAACTGCTATCGCCATTCTTCTCATTTAAATATAAACAAGTGCGGGCGTAGCGGAAAACATCAACCTTGTCATCACGTGACTGATCATTATTCGAATCGGCAACTTCTTCGAACCATTCCCGCCAGAACGCAAACTGACCAATCACGGCCCCTAAAAAGGTCACGTGATAGAGTATTTTTCTGTTGTCTGGTGAGCCTATTATTAACTATAAAAGTAGCTTTAATTCAGCGGCAAATTTGTCTCGGTTCAGTTTCTCTTTGAGATCTGTTCCGTGTACCAGACGACAGCAGCAGCAGCAACCAGCGACACATCAACAGCTTCGTCCAACGATGCCGCCACATCAGCAACACGAGTCTACGACTACTAACCAGCATCATCGTCAAGAGCAACACGATTCTACGATTACTACTAACCAGCATCAATCTCCACCAGCGTCTACACGACTTTCTATGTACACCAAACTAAACCAACGCGGCACATCTCTCTCTTCGATTCTGTTAGGTGACTCAGCTTCACCACGATAAATAAACAGACAAGAATTACAGCCTGCGATAAACGTCTGTCCTCAAGATTCCGGCGCGGCATAGAAGCCAACACACAACTAGTGCTAAGCTCTTCCACACAGCCTCAACTCATTTCTCATACAGACTCATCCTATCGTGTACTCAAGAATTGGTATAAATGTTCACGTGTACTGACTCTCTTTTCTATCTGCTGTAATATTTCACATACATGTATCACTTACACACGCTCTTTTCTTTGTACGACGGCCTGTCTTTTATGTTCTTATATGTCGCATTCACACTCTGACATACACATACATCTTTAACGCTACAATAAATAATTCTGTTATTCATCTCATACGGTTGTCTTTTCTATCGTCTCATTACTGGCTATTTGTGTTATCGTAGTATAACATATTTGTATATCATCTTTGATATATATTTTGTGTTCGACCGTGTGACGCGTTTAAATAAAAGGAGTCCTTGTTTTTCCATTCGTCACCATTTCTCCTTTTTGAGTTCGCACGGTCGTTCTTACATATATATATAGGAGGAGTGGCTGTGTGGTAAGTAGCTTGCTTCCCAACCACATGGTTCCAGTTCAGTTCCACCGTGTGGCACCTTGGGCAAGTGTCTTCTATGATAGCCTCGGGCCATACAAAGCCTTGTGAGTGGATTTGGTAGATGGAATCTGAAAGAAGCCCATCGTATATATGTATGTTTGTGTGTCTATGTTTGTCTCCCCCACTATCGCTAGACAACTGATGCAGGTGTATTTACGTCTCCGTAACTAGCGGTTCGGCAAAAGCGATCGAGAGAATAAGTACTAAGCTTACAAAGAATAAGTCCTGGGGTCGATTTGCTCGACTAAAGGCGGTGCTCCAGCATGGCCACAGTCAAAATGACTGAAAACAAGTAAATATGTAAATATATATATATATATATATATATATATATATGGTTTTGAGTACTATTTTATCCGACAGCCAACATTGAACGAGCATATATAAAACTTTATGCATTTTAAAGTCCAATACAACAATTGCCGAAACAAAATATCGATAACACACTGTAAAGTAGAAGCTCAAACATCAACCACAAATAAACACACGCTTCTAACTTAACTAACCAGGTATACATGTGGTGATTAACCGATACCGACATAAAAGCTATTCAGTTATTCATTGAATGAAACTATAAAGTCATATTAGTACATACGTACGAATGAGTGTTAAGTGTGTAGAATAAAAGTAGTTTATTCATTTATTTATTTATTTATTTATTTATTCGTTGTTTGTTTTTGTGGTTGTACCTGTTTTACAAAAGATCATAGGCAAAAGTCATCGACAACACTAAAAAACGTCAGCAGATTTCGATTCTTTCTTTCTTTCTTTAGTAGTTTTACTGGTGTTGTTTTGGTTTGTTTGTTTGTTTGTTTTTTTTTCCGTTGTTCGTTTGGAGTCTCACGTCTGTCAATCATGTTTGTATTGACGTAGACCGATGTGAGAAGCGTATTTAATAATGAATGATAACAGCTTTTTGCTTTCAAGCAAGTATCATTAAAATGATCAGACTGTTAAAATACAGAACACACACACGCACACACGAGTGAGTGGACAAACGAAGGAAAGAGGCACTCAGCTAGAAGTTACATGTATTGTTATGTAAAGCATGGAACCAACTCAAACTGTTTTTAATAATAATAATAATAATAATAATAATATGTGTATGCACGCGCGCGCACGTACATTCATATACACTCGGACAACGATTACCAGTCTAAATAGTATTTCCGTTCAGATATAGCACAAAGAAATAGAAAGATTAGTTCTCATATATCGACAGTTCTTGAATACATACATATATACACATATATATGTGTACAGCGTGTCCACAAAGTCTGGGTACGTGGAGTAAATAAAATCATAACAAACAATTAAATGTAAGAAATAATAATTTCTTAAAGTATGTGTTAATCCCCATGTACCCAGACTTTGTGGACACCCTGTATATATGCGTGGCACCTTCGGCAAGTGTCTTCTATTATAGCGACGGGCCGACCAAAGCCTTGTGAGTGGATTTGGTAGACGGAAACTGAAAGAAGCCCGTCGTATGTATGTATGTATGTATATATATATATATATATATATATATATATATATATATATATATATGTTTGTGTGTCTGTATTTGTCCCCCCAACATCGCTTGACAACCGATGTTGGTGTGTTTACTTCCCCGTAACTTAGCGGTTCGGCAAAATAGACCGATAGAATAAGTACTAGGCTTACAAAGAATAAGTCCTGGGGTCGATTTGCTCGATTAAAGGCGTTGCTCCCTGCATGGCCGCAGTCAAATGACTGAAACAAGTAAAAGAGTATAGACAGATAGATAGATAGATAGATAGATAGATAGATAGATAGATACATGTAAGTGGTGCGCGCGCACACAGACACAGACTCACACACGTGTGTGTGTCTCTGCGTGCCTGTGAATGTGTCATGTATGTGTACATACATATATACATACGAATGCGTGTGTGAGTGCGCGCGCTTTCTGAAGTTCAATTTACAACGTCTGCAGCTCTGCTAAATAGTTCCATCATTGTGAAGGTCGATACCATTTATATGTTAACAGTTCACTTCGTGTGTGTGGTGTGTGTGTGTGTGCTGCTTTTGATAGTGACGACGGTTGTGATAATGGTAGTGAAAGCCAGCAGTCACCCTCTTCAGATCGAACACTTGCTAAATCATCCACTAACTTCTCTTGTCGGTTCCCCTGTACCTCGCTCGCCATATTCCGATCGATTTTCGAACGATTGAAAGCTTATTTTGGTTTAGGTATACTTCAATCGGAACGGAAAGTTATCTGAGAAAATCGTAACAACCGGGAAACGAACATAACGCGTTGATTCAGTTCTGAAAAAGTTATGGTATATAATATTGTTCCTCGGGCGCAGGCGTGGCTGTGCGGTTAAGAAGCTTGCTTCTCAACCATGTAATCTTGAGGTTCAATCTCACTGCACAGCACCTTAGGTAAGTATTATTTAATGTATTCCCAGGCCGACCAAAGCCTTGTGAGTGGATTTGCTTGACAGAAATTGCAAGAAACCAGTCTTGTGTATGTGTGTGTGACTTTGTGTATGTCCTCCAACCACCGCCTCACAGTGGTATTGGTTTTGTCTACGTCTACTTAACAGGTTTTAAAATAAGTCCTGGGGTTCACTTGTTCGACTAAAACCTTTCATGGCGGTGCTCCAGCATGGACGCACTCCAAATACTGAAACAAGCAAATGGTAAAAGTTACTCGAACAGAATTTCGTGTTAACCGTTTTTCCTGGAGGCAAAACGAAATGGTATCAACAGCAGCCAGCTATGATCACACTACCAATGAGCTGGTAATCCTTCGCAGCATCCATACAACAGCCATTCTGATAAGCTTAGCGCAATGTCTTAGGGAAAAACCAAGACAACCGTCAATTTGTAGGTATCAAAAGCATAGATCCTTTTGCGACAAACTTTTATGAACTGTATTTCCTTATGTCCAAATATGTATGTATTCTTTCTCTCCTATAGTAAAATTCTGAACTCCAAATAGAGAGCTGGAGCGTATGCAGCAAAATTCGAAACAGAGTCTACAAATTGCCAAGTTAAAATCACGTCATAGCAACAGTTTGTTCACGTGAGCGGCCGAATTATGGATCAACTAGTAGCCAGACGACACGTGATAAATCATTCTAGAAGGCTTTGGAACATTTCCTTATAACGAGTCATGTTCTGAGCGCCAACTTCGCAGGGTGTTGATGACGAACAGACGAAACGGCATCTCTACTCTTGCCAGGCAATTCGCGCAGAGACCGGTCGATTCCGTTCCTTTCTCACTTCTTACCTTAGTATGTGGCAACCCGCAGCTCAGTTCCACATACTTTCTTGCTGTTTTTAATAGTCATTATCACGGCTCGAGTTTTGCTACACAAGTTTAAGTACAGATTCATTATTTTATAAGTAGAAATGAGAAAATGATACATTTTACTGGTCATCTTTGTAATTTTAACTCCAAGAAATAAATCATTTTTACTCACGTAGTCTAAACATAAGCAAAATGATAGTTTGTTTAATAATGGTTTCAAATTTTAGCACAAGGCCAGCAATTTCAGGGCAGTAGGCTAGTTGATTACATACATCAACCCTAGTATTCAGCTGATACTTATTTTATCGACCTCGAAAGGATGAAAGGTGAAGTCGACTTCGGCGGAATTTGATTAAGAAGAATGGTTGATAATGGCTAGAAGGATTCACCTGAATAAAATGGGAATCAAGTGGTCCATGGGTAAAAAGTGGTTGAGTACCACTGATATTTACCAAAGTATAGGGCTGGCCAGAAAACTAAACGTTAATCCTAAGTTTGGAGCTAAACAACGACGAAATATTAGAGTCTTTGAGGTCATGACCATCGACTGAGTCCAGTTAGCTTCTTAAAAATAAAAGGTAAATGTGGTGAATCGTGGCACAATTTCCAAAAAATGGGAAATGCGTTAAAATATTATGGTTTACCTGAAATGCCGAAAGGAAAAAAAGTATTTGCTAATTGCGTCTTTTCGAAATTTCTGCTGGCTTTTATACATCATTACATCTGCTAATTAATATTTGTTTTTTAACGTTGCTTCTAATTAAATATTTCCAAGTTATATAAACGCTTTTTTTTTATTTCTCGCCTCATAATGCACGTGCTTTTTAGAATGAAAAATTGATTTTTTTTCTCTCTCAGAAGTAAAAAAAAAAGAAAGAAATAGTAAATAATATGTTCTTTTCCGTTTTGGTATTTCAAATAAGCTATTCCCCATTTTTAAAATTACGCCACTGCTCCCCACATTTACCACATCAAACATAATATTATATTCAGCCAATTTACATACAAGTGAAATAGCTGATCCAAGAAATATTTGAAACAAAAGACGTCCTCTAGATACTGAAATATGCGTGTATTTGTGTCTTTATTGCAGTAATTGCGAACGCTGGTCCTATATTTTTTTTTAATGTTTTTAATGTGCCATTTATATTTAATATTTTATAGCCATAAGGTCATGTTTAAGCGTTTATATGCTGGCAGTATTGACTGGTGCCATAAAAACATGTTAGCCAGTAGACGATCAAATATGTTCAATAGAAAACTTTAGCAAACAGACTAAAATCGATGATGGCCAAATTTCATTCTCCAATAATCTTCAAGTATGTGAAGTCATGAAAGGGTTATGCAAATATTTTGATAGATGCATATACAGATAGTTAAATAGAATGTGTGTGTGTGTGGTTAATATTATTCATCTTTATCTGGCGATCCAAAACGGAAAGCCACTTGAGTAAAACTTATAAGTGTTAATACTGAGTTGGAAGCGGTAAGAAAAAGAAAGAAAAAAGCCAAAAGAAAAAAATTGGCAGCTGTCCAGAAATACACGAATCAAGTAGGAATAATTGTGAATAATCAATCTTTAGTGCAATATCTAAGGGACTGGGACAACGGCAACGGCAACAAAAAGCAGAGGAGTTTTGTAAGAGAATGGATTAATGTAATACAATTTCGAGGGAAAGAAGGAAAGACGACTAAAAGCGAAGATTCAATTTGAACACTACAAGTCAAACTATACAGTCATGAAGATTTGAACAGAAATTAAATGTTTACTTGTCTTTCTTTCCTTTTTTTCTCTAGCAAGCGAGGTCAAAAACGAAATTTCTTTAGAAAATTTAATTAATATAAATCCAATATTATTTTAAGGCAAAACCAAATATCTTTTATTCGTCTCTGTCGTTAGACTGCGACCATGCTGGGGCACCGCCTCGAAGACTTTTTAGCCGAATGAATCAACCCCACTACTTATTTTTATTTATTTAAAGCCTTGTACTTATCCCATCGCTCTTTTTTAGCGAATCGCTAAGCAACGTGAAATAAAGTGTCTTGCTAAAGGTCTCAACGCGCCGCCGGAAAACGAACTCACAACCTTACGATCGTGAGCCGAATACCCCTAACTACTAAGCTAGACGTCTTCACTGGCATAGCTTTATATCGATCGGACAGTCACGGGTGAGACGCCTTCGATCATCGATATTTGCGATCAGATTAACCCTGCAAAGAATGTGTGTCAGTTTATGTTTAAAATGCTGTGAATTAGTTTCATTAAAAAGATCTTCTTACAACAGCTAATGACTGTCATCCTTTATCTTTTCTTTTACTTGTTTCAGTCACTGGTCATGCTGGGGCACTGCCCTGAAGGGTTTCAGTCGAACAAATCGTACCCACTACTAATGCTCTTTTTCTTTATATATATATTTTGTCGAACTGCTAAATTATTGGGGACATAAACAAACCGATACCGGTTTCAGTCGAACAAATCACACCCACTACTAATGGTCTTTTTCTTTTTATATCGGTCTTTGGACAAACTGCTAGATTATGGGGACGTAAACAAACCGACACTGGTTTCAATCGAACAAATCGCACCCAGTATTAATGGTCTCTTTTTCCATCGGTCTTTTGCCGAACTGTTGAGTTATGGGAACGTAAACTGATTGACACCGATTGTCAGTACAGACACACACACACACGACGGACATCCACAAAATTTCAGTCTATCAAATTCATTCAAAGATAATACTCGGCCCGGGGTTATAGTAGGTGCTGCGCAGTGAAACTGAACCGAAACCATATGGTACGAAGTGAGTTTCTTAATCATGCAGCTATACCTGATCAGTTTTACATTAATCAGTAACTGAGTTAAATGCTTCCGGGGTTAGATAAATGAGAACTTGTTACATTCATAACTTGTTGACATTTAAAGATAGTTTCTAAATTGATATTAAAATCTTGTCACAGATTTCATTGCTTATGTCCTGGTAGCATTCGTCATCAAGTCAATTAAGATTTGAGGAAAGTGGTAAAATTCCAAACCACTTACATTATTTTTTTTTTCCGTCCGTTTAACGTCAATCACCTGTCTCTACATTTACTGACAATTAATGCTAAAATAGGAATCGGTACGCTGTTCTTTGAAACACTATCGCAGCACTATGAGTAATCTGATGGTTCGTTCATAAGCTAAGAAGCCATTAACGTATCCTTTGCAAGCATTATCTGGTCTTTTAGTTTATGCGTGAAGTACAATAAAGGTAGATATACTTAATGTAACAGAAGAAAGACAGAGAGAAAATGTCTAATTATTTCATTGTACTTATTCCATTCGTTACATTATATATGATAGCTGTAACGTGACTGTTATTTTCCGTGAGGATAGCAGTATTAGATAATTTCGTTTATTTATTACGAGGGGTGCTGAAAAGTTCCTGGCTCTGGGTAAAATAAAAAAAAAACAGGAAGATCAGTTAATTACGCTTTTATTCAACATATTCCCCTCTAAGAGTCACACACTGAGAGGGGAATATTGCAGCAGTCCAGTTCATTCTAAGCCCTGTAGAAGAACTCGGAAGGTTGGGTCTCCAGCCATGCCTTTCGTGATACCCTTTAAACCAGGAACTTTTCAACACCGCATCGTATATAAAGAACAAGCTTATCAACCATCTACAAATAATTGTTGTTCTTTCAGGCTAGCTCAATCTGGTTTGGAGCTTGTCAAATATTTATCTATGAAACGGTTATAGCCAATTAAAACATTTGGTCGATATTTCTTATCGAATACATCCTAGCTTAAAATGAAATGATATGTTCTTCAATGATTTAAGAGTGAATCGGTTGTTATTCAAAAGGCATTATGAGGATTGTTGAAGGGGATTTGTCAGCGACATAAGGACTACAGTCTTGTTATTCGTATAACGGACCATTATTGCAGAGTAGTTTTTAAGAACGACGTCTTCGTCATACATGATTGGAGAGACGATAGTCTTACACACAAAGGCAGTGAGCTGGCAGAATCGTTAGCACGCTGGACGAAATGCTTAGCAGTATTTCGCCTGTCGTTACGTTCTAAGTTCAAATTCCGCCGAGGTCAATTTTGCCTTTCATCCTTTCGGGGTCGATAAATTAAGTACCAGTTACGTACTGGGTCGACGTAATCGACTAGCCCCCTCCCTCACAATTTCAGGCCTTGTGCCTATAGTAGAAATGATAGTCTTGCACGCATACAAGTGCACGTGTGTGAGTGTGTGTATGTGAGCGAGAGAGGTGAGGTTTAAGTAACTAACATAGTGCTTTTTCCTCTCGTGAAACAGAGAATGCCCGGAGTTTGCGATCGGACTTGGGCAATACTTCTTGAGTTTGAGGAATTGCCGATATGTTAAAAACACACCCCGCACCAGGTATGTTTGCTTCCTTATAGCAAGAATCTCAATTAATTGCAGTTTGTCGAATTAAAATATCTCTATTAGAAATGTGTGATTCTATCACACCCACATATTTTGTCTCTTACTTGTTTCAGTCACTGGACTACGGCCATACTGGGGCACCGCATTGAAGAGTTTTGGTCGGACAATTCGGCGCCAGTACATATTTTCTTAAAGTCTAGTACTTATTCTATCGATCTCTTTGTCGAACTGTTAAGTTATGGAAATATAAATAAATCAATACCGGTTATCAAGGAGTTACGAGGGACAAACACAAGTACGAATACACACACACACACCAAATTCCTTCATAAGGCACTGATCGGCCCGAGGCTATATCAGAAGACAATTGCCCTAGGTACTGTGCAGAGGGACTGAACCCGAAACCATTGGTTATAAACAGAATTCCTAGGCACTTTCCCTTCAATCCTATTTATAGTATTCATAACCAACATCGGAGTTTTACCTCTATTGCTAAATATACTTAATCTTGTATGACGAAGACGTCATTACTTTCACCAATTGGCTTTAAAGAAAAGATTCTTAATTGAAGCAACTTTGTTTCTTAAAAATTTGATTTGCTGATAATGTTAGAATAATATCCTTTGCTGGCAATGATGCATTAAAAAAAAATCAAACCTTTTCTGTTTGGCTGCCACTTTTCGATTTCTTCAATAAACAGTTAATAGCTTTTAAAGTTTGCAAATTTAGGGTAATTTTTAGACAATCGAAAGTCACGGACATATTGGTGCCTGTTTCCATAGCAACAAGCTAAACGTTGGAAAAGCGTTTCCGAAAAACCGCATGTGTTTACAAACTGATATTTTATTCATCTTTTTTTCCTTTTAAAACTACAAAATGTGTTGTTTACTCTTTTCTTCGCTTTAAATGCATATTGAATGCGTAAAACTACAAAATATATGTTGTCTACTTTTTTCTTGGCTATTTTTCGTTTATTAAATGCCTAAAAAAAACGTGCTATCGTGGCAATGTTGACATTATTGTTTTGTCGTCTTACGATTGCAGTCACGCACAATATAACATCTTCCGAATCCTGTTTTCTGACTGGGTAAAAATGATCAAACTTTAAACTTCTGTAACTTCCTTCAAAAAAATTTCTGGAACAAGTGAATTAGGCCCTGAGATTCAGCATGGAAAATTACTTCAATACATCAAATTTGAAAAGTTTCACTTAATTTTAAAAAGTGCAGCCAAACAGAAAGGGATAAAAGAAAAAAATCTTCAAAGTCACCTGGCAAGGTAGAACAAGAAATGAGGAAATTCTTCAGCAAAGCTAATCTTAATCACCACAAACACAATGCCACTGCATAAGTTTATCCTTGACAAGCCATATTTTGTGCTCTGCCAGCCTTTCGGCATGCAAACGGCTGCAATAATCATGGACATGAGAAAGAGTAAAACAAAACAAAAACCTTTTCGGTTTGACAGGTTTCTTTTGGTTTTATTGAAAATTTATTCAATGATGTGTGTTTTTTCACGTTATTTGCGAAACTCATAACTATTTTTGGGAGGATGGGGGGAGAGAAATTAACGATAAAAATATTAACCTTTAAATATTAAACTTTTTTTGTAATTCTGACTAATCAGGTTCATTCAGTTTTGACACTAGGTCGCAACCTTAGAGAAAGCACAAATTTTGTTTTTGATTTCGGAAACATGATATTATTAAGGCAACGAGCAGGTAGAATTGTCTATGCGTCGGATAAGATACTTAGCGACATTTCTTCTGGCTCTGAATTCAAGTTCCGCTTAGCTCGACTTTGTTTTTCATCCTTTTGGGTTTTTTTTATATATATATATATATATATATATATATATATATAGCTTCAGCTGAGAGCGGTGGCCATGCTGATGCACCACCGTTAATCTTACAGCAGGATTCACCACCATCACCTTGTGGAACTTTAGGTGTTTTTGCTCAATAAACACTCACAATGCCCGGTCTGGGAATCGAAACCGCGAGTCCGCTACCCTAACCATTGGGCCATTGCGCCTCCACTTGATAAAAATAAGTATTGGTTGAACACTGGGGTCGATATAATCGACTAGCTTCCTCCCCAAAAATTTCTGGCCTTGTATCTGTAGTACAAAATTACAAAGGCAGCGAACTGATTCATTAACCCGTCGGACAAAATGGTTAGCGGCATTTATTCCAGCTCTTTAGTTCTGAGTTCAAATCTCGCCGAAGTCAATTTTGCCTTTCATTTATTCGATATCAATAAAATAATGTATCAGTCAATATTGGAACGGATCTAATCAACAACCCCTTCTTGTAAAATTGCTGGCCTTGAGCCCAAATAAGAAATATTATCATTATTATTGTCGTGCGAGCTGGCAGAATCGTTAGAACGCCAGGTAAAATGCTTAACGGTATTTCGCCCGTCGCTACGTTCTAAGTTCAAATTCCACCGAGGTTGATTTTGCCTTTCATCTTTTCGGGGTCGATTAAGTAAGTACCAGTTACGCACAGGGGTCGACATAATCGACTTAACCCCTCTCCCCCAAGCTGCCCTTGTGACAAAAATTTGAAATCACTATTATTGATATTATTGATAAATTAAACAAGGCGGCGAGTTGGCACACCTTGTGCCAAAATTAGAAAGAATTATTATTATCCTTGATAAAAACGTAACAAAATCTTTAAAGATGAAAAATATTTAACGAAAGAATAAGTAACAAAACAACAACGTCTGCAACGAAATTTTGCGATGCACTACAATCCCTAACACAAAGTAGGTTTCAATTGATTGCTATAGGACCATATACAAATAAAATCATCTGCCCCATGAGGTATTGAAAATGAATGAATCTGTTTAGCGTCATAAATGGTAAGACAAAATTCAGTCTTTACAGGTTAGTGACATTTTTATTATTAATTTCTCCAGAAAAAAAAAATCGTCTGTTGTAGTTTTTCCTGCTTGAAATGAAATATTAGATCTGTGTAAAAATTTGCAATAAAATCGGAAGAAATGCGTCGAAGCCAAAAAATCCAGCAGATCTTAAATGTACGTAGAAGTTTGACAAGAGCGGAAAGAACTGCACCAGATCGATCAAGCTGTAGGAAGCATGAAGCCTTATACGTCTCACAACGGTAGAGGATCTAAGCCTACGCCTCTGTGCGCATGCGTGTGTGTGTGTGTGTAAATATATCATTTTGCTGCAATATTTTTACATATTCTCTTCTAGTTGCATTTTGATATACTTCATCAATGTCTACTGCCTCCTCAGTATATTTACTCAATGCATGTTTTATTTATTTTCATGCTGAGTTACATATGGCTGGGTTACATACGGTATGTTGATTGTTATAGGTTGTGTCATAATGTGTTAAGACACGTAGCCAAGTGGTTAAGGCTATTCGTCTCACGATCTTAAGCTCGCGAGTTCGATACCCGACAGTGCATTATGTCCTTGAGCAAGGCGCTTTATTTCACGTTGCTCGAGTTCACCCAGCTGACAAAAATGAGTTGTGCCTGTATTTCAAAGGGCCAGCCTTGTCACACTCTGTGTCATGTTGAATCTCTCTGAGAACTACGTTAAGGCTACATGAGTCTGCAGTGCTCAGCCATTTTGCACGTTAATCTCACGATCGGATCAACTGGAACCCTCGTCGTTGTAACCGACATGGGAAGATAGTGATTAAAAATTTTTTTTTTTTAATGAATTTGATGTAGGTTGTCGCCCGAAAGGGATCTTTTTGGTTTGACGGGCAACATTTAACACATGCGTACACACACACACACACATATACATATACTTATATGTAAATTTATACACACACACATATACATACATACACACACACACACACACACATATATATAAATATATATGCAACGAAGTTTGAAAGTGTTTCGATACCAAAAACACTACATAAAACATAAATGAAAATTGTTGCCCGTCAAACCAAAAAGATCCCCCGAAAGCCTAACAACAATACTAAAATGCACATACCTTTTGTTCTAGGTATATATGAGGCATCTGCATTTTGAACTCCGAAAAAGAAAAGTATCAAAATGAAAAACGAGTTGGCTGATTATATTGCGCATGCAAAAAGATGTATTCTTAAAAAAAAAATTTCGAGGAAATGGAGTCTCGGACGAGGAGCGCTAAATTGTAATTATGCTATAAAAATTAATTAAAATGGATGGCCATGAGTGCAACGGTTTCTTAAAAATACGGCCATTTAGAACATTATGAAACAGCGGCTAAACCCCCGATTTAAACAGGAAATTAAAAATATATATAATTGCCTTTCATTAACATAATCGTAATCCTAAAAGGGACTTTTCAGTTAGACCCATTTTATTGAAAATTTCTTAGCCGCAGCGTGGCTGTGTGGTAAGAAGCTTGCTTCCCTACCACATGATTCTGGGTTCAGTCAGACTGCATGGCGCTTTGGGCAAGCATCTTCCACTAAAGCCTCGGGCCGACCAAAGCCTTGCGAGTGGGTTTGGTAGACGGAAACTGAAAGAAGTCAGTCGTGTGCGTGTGTGTGTGTGTTTGTGTATATATATATATATATATCAGATCAGATTGGAGCCTGGTGCAGTCTACTGGCTTGCCAGTCCTCAGTCAGACCGCCCAACCCATGCCAGCATGGAAAACGGACGTTAAACGATGATGATATATGTGTGTGTGTGTGTCCCACCATCGCTTGACAACCGATGTTGGTGTATTTACGTCCCCGTAACTTAACGGTTCGGCAAAAGAAACCGATAGAATAAATACTAGGCTTACAAGGAATAAGTCCTGGGGCCGATTTGTTCTACTAAAGGCGGTGCTCCAGCATGGCTGCAGTCAACTGAAACAAGTAAAAGACTAAAAGAATTAGGCATAGGCGTGGCTGTGTAGTAAGAAGTTTGCTTCCCAATCACATGGTTCCGGGTTCAGATTGTGGTTTTCGGAACTAACGTGAAAAATTACATCTGTGCAGAAACCTTTAAATAAAATAGGAACAAGAGAGTCAAACCTAAACCCTGAACTTTTAACTCGCCAGATTTTTGGTTTCTTATCAGTAGTGTAGCTAGGGGGCGGCGAAGGAGTGGTCCGCCCCGGGCGATGTTTTTATTGGGGCGCAGCACTTTTGGATCTGCTGTACAAGACTGTTAGGGCTGGGGGACTCAAGAGCTACCCCGTGCGGTACACACTTGCTGCATTACTGTTGCTCGAAGCATTTTGATAAGGACAAGTTTTGCATGCGCAAAGGATTAAGCTAGCGGAATATTTTTCATGTTGAAAATTTTCTGTTTTGGAGTTTAAACACTAAGATCTCCGAATTTTTAGTATCTTGCTTTTGTTTGTATTGTACATTTCGACGTTCTCTTTGATTTCTGCAGAGGTATCGTTGGCACAAAGAATAAAATTAAATATAAACTAGACGATTATAAGTTGTAATGCAATGTCATTGTTCTTGTGTTTCCTGATGGCTTGGACGGGGCAAATAAAATTAAGTAAACAAAGTGTTGTTAAATGAACTGCAAACTCAAAAATAAATCCTGTTTAGTGATTTACCTCGTCAGCCTATGGCAACGAAAATATCACTGAATATTGTTTAATTCTTGCAAAAATGAAGGCAAAACAAGGGCGCTGAGTGTTAAATGTAGTGTTGATGCGGATGAAAAAGAAAAAAAAAAGTGCAAGAGAGATTAAAGGAAGACGTGACATTTTGAACAAATAAGAAGAATAAGAAATTCAAATATTTGTTTTAAACGCTTGCTTGCTATTTGTCGTTTTATAGTTGAAGTAGTAAGCAGTACACAACAGCAGACATAGAAATTTTTTTTTAAGATTCTTCTACAACGAAAAATTGAAAGAAAGATAGGAACAAGGCAAAGAATGAAACAGGAGTAGCATCAATTAGTGTGGATGGCAATGGAGGGCAAGAATTACAGTGAAAGTGAAGGGGTCGACAAATTTTTAGGCTTTTGAAAATTATTTTCGGCTCTTTTTCACAAGGAATAACAACATCCCCCACCTACCAAACTACTCCCTCCCTCCCTCTCGCTCTTTGCTTTCTTTACCGTCAGTCATCGTTATTTGGCAGATTGACTCCTGTCGCACCATAAACATTCCAAACTTAGTGCTAATGATGGAATAAAGAATATAAAATAGAGCGTAATGGCGGTACACTTAAAACCCATCCTTCTCCCTCCCGCCTTTACTATGTCTACATGCTTCATTTGTATATATATATATTTTACTATCTCTTTTGGATTTTTGCTTTTCTTTGCAGCAGCACGATGATATTTCATTCACAGATTCTGTGAAGTTAGAAGTAGTAGACGTAGTGTGTATGTATGTATACATACACACACACACATGTATATACTTCACAAATACTAAGACAATAATAAACATAGAATCATGTACACAGACATATTTACAATGTCTTTTCTTTGACTATTTCACGAAATGCCGGCGTCTCCCTCCCCCGTCCTCTCGCTGCTACTCATCTGTTGAACTATAATCACATCACATCCCATCATCCTCTTTCTCTCTGTACTTTATCTTTATAAACTTTGTTGAACGTTTATTATATTAGAGCTATATGTCACAGTGACTGTTTGTGTGTGTGTCTTCTAGTAAGTGTATTTGTGTAAATGAGTTAATATATGTATATATGTGTGTAGGATTTATATGTGAACGAGAGAATGTGTATAAATGAATGTGATGCTATGTGAGAGGATGTGTCTATGTTTATGTATGTGCGAGTACGTGTATGGGTAAGAACATGCGTGAATGAGTGCATGCGCATGCGTGCGTGTGTACGCACGCGCGAGTCGTTGGCATTATTTTTTTTTTTCCTCCCCAAATGTTGCTCGCGAGTGCTCGTGTACGTGCAAGTTGTCTAGGTAGACACACGCTTTTGTACATATTGCATCGTGTTTCGAGTCAACAAAAGAACGTCTGCGTGATGGAGAAACCTGCTAGAGACAGCAAACAACTCTCCCTCAATCCACACCCCGGTCTTATAAAAAAAAAAGAAAAAGAAAAAAGGGCACGTTAGCAAAATATACGTAGTGTCTGAAAAAGACAAATTAATAGAAGCTGATTATAAGGTCCCCCCCCCCCCAGCAATCAGTCAGGACTGATCTGGACCTATGTTTATACATATTCTTTTATACGTTTCAGCCCCAAAACAGTAGCCATGCTGGAGCACCGCATATATATATATATATATATATATAGCTCTTAGCTTAGTTTTTCCTCGGGGCTAGCCAGATTGGAGCAATATCGAGAATAACCAGCCGAGATTGCAAGGATAATCTGGATCTCGACTGAAGAGAGAAAACTCCGAATGACCTGTCCGTGTTTTCTTTGTATCGTCTATTTGGATGTTTTGTCCCTTTCTTGTATCACCTCACTGTCTGGATGTTTTGCGTTCTTGTCCCATTTTGTATTAGATAGATAGATAGATAGATAGATAGATAGATAGATAGATAGATAGATAGGTTGGTGTGCGTGTGTTATTATTAACGCGGCGAGCTAGCAGAATCGTTAGCACGCCGGACAAAATGTTTCGGGGTATTTCGTCTGTCTTTAAGTTCTGGGATCAAATTCCGCCGAGTTCGACTTTGTTTTTCATCTTTTCGGGGTTGATAAAATTAATACCAGTTGTGCTTTGTGCCTATAGTAAAAAAAAGATTATCATTACCATGAAGGCAATGGGCACAAAAGAGAGACAACACGTGGAGGGAGCAATTTTAACGTGTTAGCTTAATATTAAAAGCGAAGAGAAATAGTCCCAGTTTTTCACACTTGATTATCAACGCTCGAAAGACTGCCAAGTTGTTGAACCACAATGTGGTTGAATGAAATAATTGAAATAGCCAAAAGAAGAGCACACTGAGTAGGATAACAAAACGTGACGATCAAACGGGAACGTTTTAGATCATATGTCGAGATAAAGGCTAACATGCAACTAAACAACAACAACGATCCACAAAAACCAAGCTTCATTTAGAAACTATTCACGATAATGGTGTTGTGTTGGTGTTGTTTAACTCAAGTTCAGCCCTGATCATGGTCAGATCTGTAACGAAACGTATTTCAGCCGTGATCGACTTTGAGATCAATTTTTAAAGATTGCATCCGAGATCAGATCATCCATTTCTTTTTTGTTTTCGTTAGTGTCTTTTATCTTTTATCGTTTTCTTGTTTCAATTATTGGACTGCAACCATGCTGAGACATCGTCTTGAAGAGCGTTAGTCGAACAGATGAACTCCATTAGTTCTTACCGAAGCGCTAGGTTTGTGGGACGTAATCAAACAAACACCAGTTGTTATGCTATAGGAGGGAAGCAAACAACTACAAAGACACACACACACACACGATCAAACGGAGACTTCATTTTTGACTTGAGTAACAAACATTTTCTTCGCGTTGATAAGGAATCGTTATCAACATTATAAAAATCAATACAGTTTATTTATTTATTTATTTAGTTACTTCAGCAAATATGGCTGCATGGTTAAGAAGCTCGCTTTACGACCCGATGTTGTCGGATTCAGTCCTGCTGCACAGCACGACTATAGGCCCGGGCTGACCAATGCTTTGTAAATAAATATGGCAGACGGAAACGGTGAAGAAGCCCACTGGCTGTGTGTGTGTGTGTATTTCAGCAATGTAACCACACACGTACTGTTGGCGATTTCTTTACCTTCTTTGGATTTTCCCCTTTTCCTTTCCAACGTAGAGCTATGCTCGAAGCGTCAATCTCTCTCTTTTCACCGAGCGTCAAGCTAATGCATTTCTTGTGCGCACCCTCTTGTTGTCCGTTAATTATATTGATCTTTTTTTTAATTAATTGTATATTTGAATTGACTATATATTTGTGTGTACGCACGTGTTTGTGTCCTACCACCGCTTGTCTACTTGGGTGATTCTGTTGTTCGGTTAAATCCTTCAAAACGGTGCTCCAGCGTGGCAACTATCCAATTACTGAAGCAAGTATAAGACAGTGAGTTTAGACGTCCGCACGAAACCAGAAAGCCCTGACAGACTGCAAAAAGTATCTATCAAAGAAAAGAAGAAAAATAGGCAGGGCAGATTAAAACCAGCTACATGTCTTAGTTAAATCGTTCTGTAACTTCATAGACTGAAGGATATTTATGGTTATAGGACACCAGAATCTTTTGAAAACCATTTTCAAAATGCCGTCTCTCTAGGACTAATAGTTCTATTATTTGTTTCTTAGAAGCACCAAACAAGATACTTCAGGCCCTCATAATTATCTTTTATCTTTTACTTGTTTCAGTCATAAGACTGCAGCCATGCTGGGGCACCTTGAAGAACTTTTTAGTTGAATGAATCGACCCAGTACTTATTTCTTTTAAGCCTGGTACTTATTCTATTGCCAAACCTCTAAGTTAAGGAGACATAAATACATCAACACCAGTTGGCAAACGCTGGTGATGACAAACACGGACACAAGCGCGCGCGCGCACACACCCAGTCATACATGACGGACTTCTTTCGGTTTCCGTCAACCAAATTCACTCACAAGGTTTTGGTCGGCTCGAGGCTACAGAAGACACTTGCCGAAGGTGCCACACAGTAGGATTGAACCCTGAACTATCTGGATGGGAAACATTCAACAAAGCCCAGGTGAGGACCACAACAGAGTACTACTTTCACATTTGGGACAACGTTGCTGTTGTACACACAAGCATCCTTGACTAAAGAAAGGCCTCCAGACGGATCGCCATAAATTCACTGACAGATACGTTTCGTACCTCACCCACAAATACTTCCTCTCATTTCTCTACCTTTTCTACCGCTTCTACTATGGCATCGTGTGTGTGTGCATTTCAGCCATGTAAACATACGAGCTGTGTGCAATTTCTTTTCCTTTTTGGGACTTTTCCCGTTCTCCTTTCCGACGAAGTGCTATGCTCAAAACGTCAAACTCACTCCTTTCGCTGAGGTTTTTTTCCCGCATCGCAGCTGGTTGGGCTCATGCCCCATCACTCAAGCAGTCCAGACCCACTCACCTCTCTTCTTCTCACTACTCTTGTGGACTCCAACTCTTCAGGTCTCGCACTTATCACTACGACCAATCCTTCCATCCTTCTCTTTACGTCGACCCTCTGGAACTCTATCTCCATTCGTGTCTTTCCCGCAAGCGTTGACTTACAAAGGTTCAAGAGAAAAAAACTAATGACAACAATCTAACTGGTCTTAAAAGATCTGCAGAGGCCATGGGCATTCACACTTTCTCCGGGCCCTAGAAGCTCGCTTCGACACCAGATGATTCAGTTCCACAACACAGTACCTTGAGCAAGTGTCTTCTACTATAGCTCCGGACCAGCCAATGTCGCTTGTGTGAATTTTGTCGACGGAATCTCTGTAGGAGCCCGTCGTTTACATATGCGTATGTGTGTGTGTGTGTGTCTGTGTTTTTCCCTCACCACCGCTTGACAACCTGTTAGGCAAAAGAAACTTATTCAAGTACCGGACTAGAAAAATAAGTACTAAAGTCAATTTGTTCGGTTGAACCCGTCAAAGCGTTGCCCCAGCACAGCTGTATTTCAATGACTGAAACAAGTGAACAGTAAAAGAATTTTAAATACTTCGTTTAAGGAGTCGTAGTTACACTGCAGCCTATTTCCAGCAGAAACTTGAATTTCAACGGGCAGATAACCCTGTGATACCTACCTCCTCTGCAGGCTGGTTGTTGACCTTGATGTGACAGTCTTTAGCAGGTTTCACGTTTACTAAAAGATCTAAGCAATACTATTTGTAATGAACTTTGTTGCCTAGTGAGGTTGTTATTTAGCTGAAGGCACGCTGGCCTGTGATTAAAAGTGTGCCAGGCGTGGTGTATTGAAGACTATGCGTTGTATACAGAGCCGGATTTAGACCTAATAGGACTCCTGGGTCAATAGATCTTTTTCGGGTGGAGATGCGCGACGATTTTGCTAATTCCAAACAAAAAGGTCTCCATTAAATGCAAGGGCCCCAAACAGTTTAGAGGGGGGTCCCATTAAGTGTAAGAGCCCCAAACAGTTTGGAGAGGGCTCCATTAAATGTAAGGGACCCCTAACAGTTTGGTGAGAGAGCTCCTTTAAATGTAAGGGTCCCAAACAGTTTGATGAGGACTCCATTAAATATAAGGGTACCACACACTTTGGAGAGGGCTTCATTAAATGTAAGGGTCCCAAACAGTTTGAATAAGGCTTTGTTAAATGTAGGGGTCCCAAACAGTTTCAAGAAGGTTCCATTAAATGTAAGAACTCAAACACTTTGAAGAGGCCCCAAAACTTAAAAGGGTCTCGGTAGATTCAGAGGGACCCAGTTAGATTTATTTATTTTTTAATTTTAAAGGCCCAATATAAAAAAAAAAACGGCTAAATAATTTTGAAAGGACTATTCGATTAAAAATGTTTAAATAAGTAAAAGAAATGAAAAAGTATTAATCTAATTCATGTAAATATAGATTTTAAACTCCAAGCTTAAGGCTTCTCTGAGTTAAAAATGTCCCCCACCCCCCAACGCTTAGCTTCCCCGCAAGATTAGGTGATTCTGTATCATGGTCCGTTTTGGCCTATACATAAATCAAGCCTTGGTTATATCTTTTAAAGATACAGCAGTATGATATACAAGAAATTTGACTGCTACTTCTAACAAGTCGAGCTACTATCTAAACTATGTTGGTTCATTCTACTTTTTGCATTCACAATACTTTGGCTTCATTAAATATGTATATATCTATATACATGTATGTATGTAAGTATATATGTGAGTAATGTATATGTGTGCGTGTTTGTATGTGTTTATGTATAGGTGTGTGTATGTATATGTCCCTGTGGTACATAACTTCAGGACTGCTGTACACCGAACATCTTATTTCATCGTTTAAGTTCAAACCTCAGAGGTTGACCTTTATTTTCATTCCTCTAGAGTCGACTGCACACAAATTGCGTCTATGTGAAAATGTGCATGTGAATATTTGATACATGTGCGAGTATACACGTGTATATGAGTACGAATGTGTGTCGTTTGGTTGTGATATTTATTGACATGAATGCCAAGGAAGTATTTTTCGTAATCGCATTTAGCCGCTATCAGCATATCAATAATAAATATGCTGATATATTGACATAAAGTCACTCACATTTGTTTTCCAACCTCAGGTCCACAGACACGCTGTCTCATCACTCTGCCTTTTCTACCACTACTATAATGGTTTCTGCTCTTCAGAAGTAACTGGACGCATCCCACCAACGCTCGGCATTCCCAGTTCACTCGGCTCCCCAACTCTCAATTCCCCAGGTTTCGCACCGATTATGCATCACTATTTCAAAGCTTACTGGGCCTAATTAATTCTAATTTTTTCCTTATCACTTAGCTAAGAAGGTGTGGTAGTACCTATGACATTCTATAGCAACGGTCTCCAACCTTTCTTTTGCTGCACGGACCAGGAGATCATGTGCATAGCAAAACACAATGAAGTGCGTCATACATATATATATATATATATATATATATATATATATATATATATATATATATATATATATGTATTGAATAAAGTAATTGAATAAAGTAATCAAAATACTTGTAGAGGAATAAGAATGTTTTGGTGCGTGACTTTTGGTCCACTCTGTATAATGCATATATTGTACACAAATACATTGTAGACAGTAATAATCAATAAAGTAGAAATAATTTTAAATTTTATACTTTTTGTGCGGCGTGGTTCTAGTCCGCAGCAGGCTGGTAAAGGGCCCCTGCTCTATAAGACTTCTGAGAAGGGATGGAAGGTTTCCGCAAACCGGATATTCTTGGAACAGCAGAGTTCGCTAAACACACCGAAGATGTTAGGTGATGGTGTTAAACTGAAGGACGAATAAATATACTGCTTAAAAAGGATATATCGTGGCTTGAACTCGGAGCACTTAGACATCGTCTGACACTTTATCGACCCTGGAAGGATGAAATACAAAGTTGATGCCACCGGGATTTGAACTCAGAATGCAAGAAACCGGTACAATGATTTTTTCTACTAAAGGCTCAAGGCCTGAAATCTTTGTGGGGGAGGGGACTAGTCGATTGCATCGAGCCCAGCGTTTCATTGGTACGTAATTTACCGACCCCGAAAGGATGAAAGGCAAAGTCGACCTCGGCAGAATTTGAACTCAGAACGTAAAGGCAGACGAAATACCGCTAAGCATTTCGCCCGGTGTGCTAAAGATTCTGCCAGCTCACCGCCTTAGAATCCGGTATTCGGAATACAAGACATCTTGTCCACTGCTGTAATACGATTTATATTAGTGGTGAATCGGTCAGTTCGCCAGAAGTACAAATAATATCAAATATACTCTGAATATATTTCGCTGAAGAGGGCTTTAAAATCTGAAATATCTTGAGTTGTCGACCTCTGTCTAAGATCAGACTAGACTTTACGTTCACGAGATTACCCATTTTTAATTTGAATTTATTAAGACTTTTATGTGGATATATTTCAACTTCATTTTTTCATTTTGTTTTTCAGTTGTCTCCTTTGTCATAGTTTGGTTGAGTACAACATTGTTGACCAATGTTTACCCATCCTCGATACAGCTTATCACATCATGTGTCTCTGCACTTAGATGACCACGTTTAAACAAACGTTAAATTTATAACACCCAGAGAGGATATACGGGTGTGACAACCGAAGTGTCACGATTTTGGATTAATTTATTATTATATTTCATCGTAGGTCAACAACGCTCGAGTTATGATAAAGATTGCAGTTAGACCATCCAGTCTTTTGTTCAATCAATGTGTATACTGTATAAGACTATATTATCGAATATATCCTACATTACTGAAAACAAAACAGAAGAGTAACGAAGGCGTGAGTTAAAGGAGATTTAGCTGTCCTTTCCCGTAGAGTCGTTGTTGAAAGATTCGATGCAGTTAGAATTACGTACTGCGTGTTCCTTCAGTCAAGTTTAAATTATATATGTGTGTGTAAGGACAATAAACGTAAAACCGAATGCAGATAGAACAAACGTTTGACAAATATGGAGTTAGTTTTTCGCTTCAATGGAAAAGGAACGACTTAACGTTTCGGACGTTAGTCTTTCGTCACAAGAGTAGAGAGAGAGAGAAGGAGAAGCAAAGGGAGAGTGAGAAAGAGAAATAGTGAACGTATAAAAGAAAAAGAGGGAAACGGAAAAGAATACAAGATGAAGATGCGCTGGTCTACAGGTACAGCAGAAGCAGGAAGAAAGGGTGGAGAAAGTTGTGGTGAAAGGGTACAGCAAGGTTCACCACCACTCCCTGCCGGAGCCTCGTGGAGCTTTAGGTGTTTTTGCTTAATAAATACTTACAACGTCCGGTTAGGGAATCAAAGCCGCGATCCTACGACCGCGACTCCTCTTCCCTAACCACTGGGCCATTGCACCTCCACGGTAATACGTATATATTGTCACCAAATAATACATACAGACAGACATGCATGTCACCACTATAATAAATTACCAGCTGTATTAAGTAACAGACAAATATATGTGGTCGACAATACTATAAATGACCTATTAAATAACAATGTTATTTAGTACGACTCTCGAGGATTTGGTTTTACATATGGATTCTATATCTCCTGTTTATACCATCTATCCAACTAACTAACTAACTAACGTACTCTCTAAATATGGTCACCAGTAATATAAATTCAAACCACCATTATTATAAACTAAAAATGTACACGGTTTCTAAATGTATGAATTTCAATTCTAAATAAATATATTTGACGTGACCCACCGTATAAATTAAATCAGCAATGAAACGTTAACAAGCAGAGGTAAGAAAGAAAGAAATTATGTTCTAAGAAGTAGGTATGTTTACCGTGTGTTCTAAGCAAATATCGAAGTTAAGAAAGTGTGATGGGAATTTAATGCAACTAGGTAAAACTGACACAAGGTAATACAGTGCACAGATGAAACTCTGGAGGAAATTGGCACAGCAGTAATCCAATTCATTTTTAATGAATTTAGAGGTTAAGAAATGTTATTTAATTGGTTCTGTTTTAGGTGCAGGGCAAACAATATCGATGAAGGGGGTGGGGTTTAGTGGATTACATCGAATCGACCTCACTGCTTCACTAGTACTTTATTTTATTGACCCAGAAAGGCAAAATAGGACAGGTTGACTTCAGTGGTATTTGAACAGAAAACACTGCTTATTGTGACCTAACCTTGTTAAAAATACTACGTGTTCAAAGAGTTCAAGTAGAAACACCCGAGCCAAAAAAAAAAAAAAAACTGACAGCTAATAAAAACAACTCACGCGTTCACAATTCCTAATTGAAATATAAATAAAATTTCTTTAAAATGGGGTCAATTAAAAACTGGTGAGCTAACAGAATCGTCGGACGAAAAATATTGTACGTGTATTTCTTCCGGCTCTTTATATACTGAGTTCAAACCTGCTGGGGTCAAATTTGCTTTTTGTCTTTTCAAGGTCGTTAAAATAAAGTACCACTCAGGCACTGGGGTCGATGTAATCGATTCGTCCCCCTCGCTACAAAATCAGGCCTTTTCCCCATATAAAAAGAACTATTGGTTTAACACCCCCTCCCGGTTTGTGTGATTAAGCTGAATTATGACGGCAATCAAAGCTGTTCCATCCGTCCTAGTGTACCTAAGACTACATGATTCATGTATCTTTTATTTCTTTTCAAATAGTAAGTAGAGTGTAATTCAAGGAAGATTTTGCTATTATTTCTAGCAGGCGAGGCAACCACTTAAATACATCCTCCTTACTCAAGAACTGAATAAGACAGTGATTGTTTAACCCAGGTCAGCCCGGATCGAGCAAGGCGTTCCAATTTCGACTACCTGGTCTTTTTTCCATCCCCGTCCTTAAGGACTGTTCAACTGAATCTACGTTTCCTTTCTTTCTGAATACAGCAGTATAAGATGTTATGAGGAAAATTTGGCTACTATTTCTAGCACACCGAGCAACTATGTTGAGGTCACCAAGACGCCTAGTGTTACAACAAGGTGTGTTTGTCCATTATATTCACACGTGAAAACACGTGTGAAAGTGTGCCAACTTGTTCTTTATATTATGTAAGACAGCTGAATTGCAATATTTTAGAAGTTTATTGTTATTAACATTAAACGTGCTAAAAATAGCAGTCAAATCTCCCTCATACTATATTATTCCACTAGGTTAGAGAGAGAGAGAGAGAGAGAGAAGGCCATATTGCATGATGTTGTCCTGTTACTAGAAACAGCAGCCGAATAGCCCTAATATTACATTCTAATGACCTGAAAAGAGAGAGGTGGCCACACCGCATAATACTATCCTGTTACTAGAAATAGGAACCGAATCCCCTTTATATAGGGTGGCCCAAAAGTCACTGAATATGACACCGCACCCAAGGGGTGAAATTTTTCTAGCAAAATCAGGGGTCAATTATTCAAACCCGGAGAGCACCAAAGAGAATTACACGTCATAAAATGTACAGAATGGTATGCAATTACGGTGGATGAGATAATCGGGCCTTATTTCTTTGAGGACGGTAACAGGAATGATATTACTGTGACTGGTGAGCGGTACAGGTCCATAATCGCGTACTTTTTGTGCCCGGCCATTCAAAACAGGCCCGATATGTGGTACCAGCAAGATGAGGCAACTGCTCATACTGCATGAGAGACAATACAGTTGCTGAGGCAATATTTTGAAGAAAAATATCATCTCCCGCTACTGACTGCGATGTCAACTGGCCATCGCGTTCCCCAGACTTGACCAGCCCTGACTTGTTGGAGTACCTCAAGGTTTATGTCAACAAACCAGAAACCCTTACAGCTGTCATGGAACGATTGTGGTGGTGCCATGAAGTAAACATGCTTCAGATACATTCGTTTATTCATACAAACGTAACTGAGATGAAATATGCCATAAATAACAGTGACAAACGAAATATACACCGCCGGAAGTTGTTGTTGACAAACAACAGCAGTAATTGTTTTCACCTCAATAGACGTCATTTATTGGTTGAAATTACCGAAATACGACAACACGAAATAGCTTCGAAAATACACAATTTTCTCAAAAACGCCACGAGTAAATGATGTTTTATGTGACATTCTTCCAGTATACGAATTTTGAAAGTGTTTAGTTACAAAACATTATTTTTTAAATGTGCCGGCCAAAGGGAAAAGATCCTAAGGTATTTTTCGGTGTTATTATCATGATTATTATTCAAGTCACTGCCTGGAATCGAACTTGGAATCTTGGGGTTAGTAGCACGCGCTCTTAACCACTACGCCATATGCCCGTTGGGGTTAGTAGCACGCGCTCTTAACCACTACGCCATATGCCCGTGCGGGCATATGGCGTAGTGGTTAAGAGCGCGTGCTACTAACCCCAAGATTCCAAGTTCGATTCCAGGCAGTGACTTGAATAACAACAACAACAACATTGAAAAATACCTTAGGAATGAGAACCTAGGTTCGAAATTTCCCCAGGACACCTGAAGAAGGCTGGAGAGTATATCAGCCAAAACGTTAACAACAAACAAGATGAGGACAAATATCCGTCAAATGTAAATAATGTAAATAATGTACATAATTCTCTCAGATATAGAACTGTAATATCAAAAGAATATCTTTTAATACAGCGCAACTCATTAGCATTCTTAAAGAGCAATAAGAATATAAGCAAGAATGGAAAACAAAATTCAAATGTTTTAATGCAGGTACATTTATGTATTATCCGCTTTCATGTTTTGTATATTCGTACTGGAATTGATACTATATAGGAATATGCCTATGACGCGAAGTGTTTTAATTTTTTTAATTTGATAAAGGGACCTGACTTTAGAAATTTGTTCTCCATTCTTGCATATATATATATATATATATATATATATAAATTGTAATTCTTCGAAACATATGTCGGAAATAAAAGTATGCAGTTAAAATATGCGTTTTACTCCATTCATTAAATTTTTATATATATATATATATATATATATATATATATATATATATATAATGTACGTACTCATGAGAGACATTAATGTTAGTGGCCGCAAGCTAAAACCGCATAGGCAAAAATCAATAGATACAAAGGGTTATACTCTGTCTCTCTTCCAGACTTTTATAACGAGAACTCTCTACTCGAATGGACCATGATAGCACAAAACTTGATTTAAAAAGGATTTAACTAATCCTATCAGGTGGTGCTATTAAGTTAGACATGGGCTGGACCAACCTTTGGACGAAACATATCTAAGTTTTATATATTTATATATATACATGGTGAAGGCCGGTTTATAGGGTTACCCTGGGTTTCTCGCCATAAAGGGTACCTTTATGGCGTCTTCAGACCCTTTTGTCCTATGGCCTCTTTAAAAATTGGAGTGGGGAAATGATACGGATTTATATTCTTCTAAAAAAAAAATATATATATATATATATATATATATATATATATATATATATATGCCCTAACTTTTCGAAACGCCAGTGTTATAATGGTGGCAGCTGATGAAGGAAATGTTCTCTATGTGGCCTGTGTGTTTTCTGTACCCTGTTTATCATTTTGTCCATGTTTTTTTTTTTTGCAACGTCATGTACCCAGATATGCATCTATATATACATGTAGATGAAGTTATGTACATACATGTACATATATATATGCATATACTCATATATTATATATATATATATATATATATATATATATATATATATATATATATATATATATATATATATATATATATAAAACCAGGAAGGGAGACAGAGCGCACGATCCTTTGTGATCGTATGGTAAGAAGCTTGCTTCCCAACCACGTGGTTCTGAGTATAGTTCATTACGTCGCACCTTGGGCAAATGTCGTCTGCTATAGCCTCGGGCCGACCAAAGCCTTGCGAGTGGATTTAAGAAAGAAGCCCGTCGAATAAATACTCTATGCATACATACATACATACATACATACATGTACAAGTGTTTGTGTTGTTCCACCACCAACACCACCGCTTGACAACCGGTGTTGGTGTCTTTATAATCTCCGTAACTTAGCGGTCCGGCAAAAAGGAAACGATAGAATAAGTAACAGGCTTAAAAAAGAACTGGGGTCGGTTCATCAGACTAAAAATTCAAGACGGTGCCCCAGCATGGTCGTAGTCTAATGACCGAAACAAGTAAATAGTAAAAGCTACCATTTCAAAAGATGCATGTTTTTCTTTTGTTTCAGTCATTGGACTACGACACCCATACTGGTGCACCACCTTGGAAATTTAATCGAAAAATTTAACTCTAGTACTTAGTTTTTAAATCTGGTACTTATTCTATCGGTCTGTTTTGCCGAACCGCTAAGTTACTGGTGCGTAAACACGCCAGCACCGATTGTCAAGCAATGGTACGGGTTACAAACACAAATACACACACAGAACACGACGGATTTCCAGTTTCCGTCTACCAAATCTACTTACACGGGCATTGGTCAGCTCAGGGCTATAATAAAAGACACTTGTCCAAGATGGTCGAGCAGCAGGACTGAACATGAAAATCACTGATTCGCAGCCAATGTGCAGAAAAGGAAGGATCCCTATCTGTTTGCCTGTCTCTGTCTGTCTGTCTGTCTCTCTCTCTCTCTCTCTCTCTCTCTCTCTCTCTCTGTCCTTCCTTTTCGGCAGATTGGCTGTGAGCGAACGAGAAGCGGAGAGAGAGAGAGAGAGGTTTTCGGTTACAGATCTATTCGATCTTCTCAAAACACAATCACCACCGAAAAATATTGGTTCTTCAAGGATCATCACTCTGGTTTCATTTCAAAATAATGACAGCTGTTAAATTACCCATCCTTCATTACAGCTAATTAATATGAAGCGTAACAGGGTAGAAAATTGATTTTTGTTTCTTGTTATTCCGAAATATGAAGAAGATCCTACAAGTGAAAGGTGTCAACTGTCTCAAACAACTTGTATTTATTTTTTAAATGTTGTAGTTTACCTTTGTTTACGTTTGTTTTATATCATACTTGCTTTATACTTATTTTGTTATTCGTCTGACGATAATAAGAACGTAACGATAAAACTCCCGTCTGTAATAAATCGTGTCCATTATTCTGCTTCGCGTGTATATTTGTTCGTGTGGGTTGAATAAAAAGAAGGAAACCAAAGAAAAATATATAAATATGAGAGTGACAGAGGGGTGGGGGTAGAAAGAAAGGACGAGAAAAAGTCGGAAAGAGCGAGAGATAAAGAAAAGGCATGATAGAAAGAGAGAAGGCATGACAGAAAGATATATTATAGAGAGGTACGTGTAGAAAATAGTAAGAGCGAGAGACTAAAAAGTGAGGCAGAAGAGAGAGAAATAGATAGAGAGAAATAGATAGAGAGGGGTGAGAGAGAGAGGATAGAGAGAGAGAGAGAGAGTAATGCTTTATGAAAAAGGAAAACTAGTGTTGAATGTAAGAGGAGAATAGGAAAACCGGTAGGACTGGAGAAGAAATATATAGAAAGAAGGTTTTAAAAGACACTAATTTATTATTATCTGTTATCATTAACAGAATAATGGGACGAGCAATTGAGGTTTAGTAAACGACGTGAAAGACGGTCACACGCATATAGATATTTATTTCTTGAGTTCTTTTACTTCTTTCAGTCATTTGACTGCGGCCATGCTGGAGCACCGCCTTTAGTCGGGCAAATTGACCCCCAGGACTTGTTCTTTGTAAGCTTGGTACTTATTCTATCGGTCTCTCTTTTGCCGAACCGCTAAGTTACGGGGACGTAAACGCACCAGCATCGGTTGTCAAGCGATGTTGGGGGTGGGGGAAGGACAAACACACGCACACACATACACACATATGCGACGGGCTTCATTCAGTTTCCGTCTACCAAATCCACTCACAAGGCTTTGGTCGGCCCGAAGTTATAGTAGAAGACACTTGCCCACTGAACCCGGAACCATGTGGCTGGTAAGCAATCTACTTACCACATAGCCACTCCTGCGTTGTATTTTTTTTATCTATTTGTTTCGTTCATTGAAAAGACACCTTGAAGGATTTAGTACCGGTTGACAAACAATGCGGGGGGGGGGCAATCACGAAATGAGATACACATACATTATATACGAGGGAGTGCTGAAAAGTTTCTGGGTTTAAGGTTATCGCGAAAGGCCAGGTTGACGGCTCAACTTTACGAGTTCTTTTACAGGGCTTTGAAAAACTGAAGGACCGCTGCAATAAGTGTGTGAATCTGAGACGGGAATACGTTGAATAAAATCATAACTGATTCTTCTGTATTTTCTTTTACCCAAAGCCAGGAATTTTCCGGCACATCCTCACACACACTCCATGCTCATATTCACACGACAACTTCCCCCAGTTTTTGTCCACCAAATTCGCTCACAAGACATTGATCGACCAGGAGCTAAAGTAGAAGACTTTTGCTTTTGATGTGACCGAGTATTCTGTTGATACGTGTGCCCTTCATGTAAGCCTCAGCTAACGTAACAGTGTACCATTGAATTACAGCCACGATCCATCAAGCGAAGTTATGGTAAAAGACAATAGGCCAAGATGAGCTGCTGCGGATCAGACTATCACAAAGTGTGTATGCATGTGACCAAGGACCATACGTGAACTCGTATTTCAATGGAAACTCAGAACATGAGCTCTACACCTTAAGAGCGAATGATGACTACGGCTTCGGTGTCCACGCTATCCGACGCGCTTGCTCGCCATTACAGCCTCGACTGCGGCCGACCGTCGGATGTGGTCAGCGTTTCGTGAGGAACGTGGTGAATTCGGTGGTCGGAGCCGGCTCGACCCACCCCGGGTGAATGCCGCCACAAGTACAAGTAACTAAGTAGGGACACTGGGCCAGGCTTGCTAAAATAACACACGACCTATATACTGCGCATGTAGACAAGAACTAGAAAGATTTGTAAAAAAAAAGTAAAATAAAACCTTTCTCAGAGAGGATAGTATGCTCCACCCACTAGCGTACTTGGGGCGGGGTCGATAGGGACAGTCCACCCCGGGCGGCACTTTTGTGTCTGCTGTAGGCAATATGTGTTTTTTGTGGGGTCCAGGGGCGGCAAACGGAAGGACCGTCCCGTGCGGCACACACTCTAGCTACGCTAGTGGCTCCACTCCTCGAAATCGTAGGTCCATGCCAGTTGGTCTAGTTGCTTGTTTCTGCTCTAACCTGAATATCATTCAAACCATTGGTTGGTATAGGAAGATTGTGTGTTCTACCCGAAGAAGCCCTTTAGTTTGTTCCTAACCACCAGACATTATTTCAGTACAGCCAACACAGGCTTATACAGTAGGCCCAAAAGTGCCGCATCCATAAAAATCGTCACCTGAGGTAGACCGCCCCTTCACCAGCTCCTCCAGCTACGTTACTGGTTCAAACATGCAATTGAACTCTGCTGATATGCAGTCTGTTCACTTAACAGTTCAGCAAAAGACTGCCGATTAAGTAAGTGTGAGGTTTAAAACCCTTCAAGGCTATGCCTCAGTATGACCGTAGTTCAATGAACTAATACCAATATGGGAGTTATTCTGGTTGTTGTTTAGCCCCATTCAGCCCTAATGAATCAGACCTATGATCAGAGATGATCTAGCTGTGCCCACCCCGTATTTTTCCTCTGTGCAGGGTACCCAAAATCACATTCTCTAATGTGTCTTTTAGTAAGACAGTAATGTTTGATTTGAGAAATGTTGGGCTACCATTTCTAGCAGGTTGTGGGAGACGACGTAACAGATCGACCGGCTAAAGGTAGCAACCGAATCTCATTTAAATCACACATTAGTATTTGAAAGAGAGTACGATACAGTAGAGGCGCAATGGCCCAGTGGTTAGGGCAGCGGACTAGCGGTTTCGATTCCCGGACCGGGCGTTGTGAGTGTTTATTGAGCGAAAACACCAAAAGCTCCACAAGGCTCTGGCAGGGGATGGTGGCGAACCCTGCTGTACTCTTTCACCACAACTTTCTCTCACTCTTCTTGTTTCTGTTGTGCCTGTAATTCAAAGGGTCAGCCTTGTCACACTGTGTCACGCTGAATATCCCCGAGAACTACGTTAAGGGTACACGTGTCTGTGGAGTGCTCAGCCACTTGCACGTTAATTTCACGAGCAGGCTGTTCCGTTGATCGGATCAACTGGAACCCTCGACGTCGTAAGCGACGGAGTGCCAACAACAACAACGACGACACAGTGGAAAATGTCGTCTGGGAGTACACCATGCCGAAGAAAACGTGATGGCCACAGCTAGAATGCTTTTCATCCGGAATTTGCTTGATCATAGCTGACCTAACTACAAAATGCACGGAGGGTTAATGAGGTAGTCACAAGCTAGTCGCTCGAATAGCAAGAAATAACAACCAAAACACAATCAGCCGTTTAAGAAAAGGAAGTAGCATACATAAGTTAATTTAGTCCTACACGTTGCTAAAAAGACGGGATTGTCACGACAAGAATGTCATTTATTATAGGTCAGATGAACTGAAGTTAACAATTATAGATATGAAAAGAGACTTTATAGGTGTTAACAACAGGGTGTGTTCAGATTTTCATAAAATACAATATTTACGAGTTTGTATTGTTGTTTTAACTCCAAGTCAGTCCTTAAGCAAGCAAGCAATTCACCACTCTAAATAATAATAATAATAGTAATAATAATAATAATGGTTTCAAATTTTGCCACAAGGGCAGCATTTTGGGGGACGGGATGATGAGCCGATTACATCGACCCAATGTTTAACTGGTACTTACTTTTTCTACTCTAGGCACAAGGCTCGAAATTTTGGGGGAGAGGACCATCGATTAGATCGACCCAGTATACTACTGGTACTTATTTTATCGACCCCAAAAGGATGAAAGGTAAAGTCGTCCTCGATGGAATTTGAACTGAGAACGTACCAACGGGCGAAAGGATCTAGTTTTTTTTTCATTCGCAAAATATGCATTTTTTAAAAGGAAGTAAAAAATCTGAAAATTGGCTATAATAATGTAGCCTTCCAGTCTCATTGCTGTGAAGGTATGATGTTGTGGAGAAAAAATTGGGGAAAAAAGTCACAGAGGTTTAAAAATCGAAAAAAAAAAAAAAAAAAAAAAAAAATTGCTATTTTTAGCCAATAGCGAGACAGAAATTTTCTGCGTTTAGCGGAGTGGTGTCAACTTTAAGGTTGTACCTTGTGGAATTTATAGTTTAGCGTTTGACCTGTTCATTGTAAGTTTCTAAATAAGCAGAAATCTATACATATAAATTTGACATGGGCGATTCTTTCTTGTCTTGGAATTCACGATCAAACGGCTGGGTGGAATTGCGTGAAAAATTACACAGATGTGTAGAATGATTCGGTGGTGATGCTGGGCTTTGTATTTTTTTCATAGGAAGGGGTGATAGATGAATAAGGAAGTATAATCTACTATAATAATACTCTCGTGTTTATGAATGAGAAAGGAAGGGGTGATGTCATACTTGGTAGTGAGATGATGAAAATTGTACGCTGAAAAAATAAACCAAACAGCGTTTCAACTCTGTGTGAATATGTGTGTGTATATAAAAGGGAGGTATGTGAATGTATGTTTGTGTGTGCGTGTATGCGTTTGTGTGCGCGCGCGCAATGTAAGTGGGATGGTTCATCTTTGTTCGCTTAGTATTTGGGTTTATGTTTTGATTTGGATGAATCTTGGGGTTTTTTTTGTTGTTGGTCAGCTATTTTTAGCGTTTTGACAGAAAAAAGTCATTCCAATATTGTTTTTTTTTACGTAAGCGTGCCCAAACAAGTCGAATGCTTACACAGATCATCATCCAAACCGACCGGGTGAAACCGGGCTTAGCTGCTAGTAACTAATAAAATCAACACGTATCATCTTACTGTTTCTTTTGTCTCTTCATTGATTGTATGTTTTTATCATTTTTAAAAGTTTGTTATATTAATACATCTGTCTGCATGTGTTTACTTTGTGCGTACTTCAGTATCAATCATGTATACCTGCCATGTATTTATGTACATCATTAATATATAAGTACATGTGTGAGTGTGAAAAGGGAGCGTCTGTCTCTAAAACTCCAAAGTTGAGTAACGTTTTCATGCTTGGATTTGTAAACTACAATAAGAATAACACTGGTCAACAAAGAATTTGTCCCAAGGAAAAGAATACCTGTATCTTGTATGTTTTTGCATGCAGAATTCAAAAGTAATGTCAAATTATCTGTATCACCCACAGTTTCTCTGTTCCATGATATCTCTCTCAGTTCCATGATATCCCTCTCAGTTTCTGTTATGTGGGCTAAATTTCAGTGAAGCTGTTGAAATGTGAAGCTAACGGTTTAAGAGATACTCCTAATTTAAATTTTAATGAATAGCATCAACCTAGTGAAATCATAAATCCAGCTATCTGAGTCAATGAGTCCCAAAAATATATGAAATGAAAAATATGTAAAAGTACTAAGCAATCTGAGTAAAATTTAGAGGGGCTCATTTTGCGAATGAGAAAGACTAGATGATTGAGAAAGACAAGATCCAGGCGAAATACCGCTAAGCATTTCGTCCAGCGCGCTAACGATTCTGCTAGCTCACCGCTTAATAAATAATAATAATAATAATAATAATAATAATAATCCTTTTCACTAAAGGCACAAGGCTTGAAATTTGGGGAAAAGGGAAAGTCGATTACATCAACCCCAGTTTTTTTACCCCGAAACGATGAAAGGCAAAGTTGACCTCAACGTAAAGACGGACGAAATGCCGTTAAGCATTTTGCCCAGCGTGCTAACGATTCTGCCAGCTCATCGCCATAATAATAATGATGATGATGATGGTGATGATTTCTTTCACAAACCAGGGGGGGGGGCACAGATGAGGGGGACATCAAAAAGATAGAGAGAAAGAAGTGGAAAAGACAGTGAAATAGGATAAAAGTATACAAGGCATGTGATAACATGAACGCTGAAGTCCTCCTGGTTCAGAGGAAACTCCAACTAGGGTCAATCAAGGAACCTCACTGATCCAGGGTTACTCTGACTACCAAAAGGACCTGTCTTCTATCCTGCTCTTCAGTCTACAGGCGCATACTTAGAGTAGGGCCATTCGCTCTAACTATTTTTGCCACAAATAATGGTGATTTCTTTTGTCACGCACTCGTCAGATAAGGAGGACATAACAAAAATTTGTGGGAGAAAGAAGGCGTCTGACATAAAATCGAGTGGGAAAAAAAAGGTGAGAGGAAATTAGATGAAAAGTATATATAGTGTTATGGGAGAATCCTGAATGCTCTCATGTGACTGAATGTGGACTGATTTCAATAAGAACTGAGTGAACTGTCGGTGGGTGGTTGAACAGTGAATCGCGTTCGTGTTTGGCGTTAATCGCAAAAAGCTTGTTCAAACGGAGTTGTGTCAATTGTGGGTTGAGGTTAAGTTGAAGTAATTGTTTGAATTTGTATCGGTGTTCATTTGAACGCTTTTGTCAACTGTTCTGTGCTGCCTTGAAGCGGCTGGCATGGTGATGTGTGAGGATTGCGATTCTTCGGGGCTGTCTTCTTCGGAGGAGGGGCTGGTGGGGGCAGTTGGTGGGGCGGAATGGACGGAAGAATGAACAGGAGGAGGAGCTACTCAAGTGCCATGGAGGTGGAGAGTGGGGAGGTCGACCTGGCGAACTTGACGAATTGCGGGGGCTGCTGCATGGAGGGGGGGGGGGTGATGTGGAATTGTCGCCACCCCAAGGAATTTTAGAGGGAATACAGGAGAGGACTATTATCTGCAAGGTCTATTCGATGGAAGAAGGGAGAAAGTGGAAAAAACACTACTCGAGGATGAACAAGTAAAGTTGGCCACGTCGAGATTTGAACTCGGAACATAAAAGAAATATTGGAAAGCATTTTGTTTGACTCACTAACGATTTGGTCAATCTACTGTTCTTGTATCTAATTTCGGAACAAAGCCTGAAATTTTGGGAGGTGGAAAAATAGCCGACCATATTGCCCCCCCCCCCCCACCGCCACCACCCAGTATTTGACCGGTACTTTGTAATTAACCCGGGAGGATAAAGGACAAAGTTGACCTCGGTGGCATTAGAACTCAATGTAAAAAGCTGCAACTAAATACTGCAAGGACATTTTGTCCGACGCCCTACTGATTCTGTTAACTGCGGTGAGACTTGAACTCAGAGCGTAGAGAATAATATCACAAGACATTTTCTCTGACGTTCTACTGACTCTGCCAAGAGTGACAGGTGAGAAGACGTTATAAGGACATGTTACAGCAAGTAAGGAGAAGTTGATATATAGATGCTGAATGAAATGAAAAATGATATGATACACACTCGTGATGTCCCCCTTCATCTATATCCAGTGGTTAATAAAACAAATTATTACCATTATTGTTATTATCGAACAACTTGCAGATATAATTGCTACTAGCTGAAAGTTCCGCATACCGGAGACTAGTAAGTTTATAGGGACACCAGGAGAAAATGCGCGCCGATTCGGAACCCTGCTTTCTATGGCATTATTGCCTCACTGAAATGAGGCCTCACTTGCTTGATCAACTGGTTATTAGGCGCCACTCAGTATTCTTCAACCACTGTTCATCATCTCTTTTTAACCAAATAACTACCAAATGGAGGAGCTAATATTAATATTCCTCTCTACTATATGCATATAGTAGAGAGAAATTTACATCGACCCTTGTATTCAATCGGGACTTTTATCGAATTCGAAAGGATGAAGGGTAAAGTGCGCCTCCGCAGAATTTGAACTCAGTAGAAAGAATTATTATTTATTATTTTCTCTATGGGCGCAAAGCTTGAAATTTTGAGGAAGGGGGCTAGTCGAAATGAGTACCAGTATTTTGTTAGTACTTATTTCATCGACCCCGAAAGGATGAAAAGCAAAGTCGACCTCGGCGGAATTTGAACTCAGAACGTAAAGACAGACGAAATACCGCTAAGCATTTCGCCCGGCGTGCTAACGTTTCTTATTTCTTTATTGCCCACAAGGGGCTAAACATAGAGGGGACAAACAAGGACAGACAAACGGATTAAGTCGATTATAATGACCCCAGTGCGTAACTGATACTTATTTAATTGACCCCGAAAGGATGAAAGGCTAAATCGACCTCGGCGGAAGTTGAACTCAGAACGTAGCGACAGACGAAATATCATTAAGCATTTCACCCGGCGTGCTAACGTTTCTGCCAGCTCGCCGCCTTATGAACTCAGTGATATTAATAATAATAACATTTATTAATTACTAAGAGTTCACAAAATCATTTAGAACAGTGCAGGACGATACAATGCGGGAATGCATAAAGAAACGTGTAATTAAAAAAGAACAAGAGAAAATATATATTTCAGCAATGAAAAATTCCCCAAGTGAGGGAGATTTCAGAGGATTACTTTTGGAAATCTCACCCACGAAAACACGGTCTCTCTGACCACTGAGGCAAACAGCCTTCTCCCTGTTAATGGTACGAAGATGATAATAGAAATTATAAAGACAGATTCGAACAACATGGAAGTAACCGGGGACAAGAAAGCTTGTCTCGGGTTGTGGTCCGACAAAAAGCATAATTAAACCGGTTACAAAACATCAATATCGTATAACAAAATAATAATAATAATAATAATAATAATAATAATAATACCCCCTTCGCCATGATTCCATGAACAGTCCTGAAGAAGAAAAGGAGCGGGTGGGTTCTATGGTCGGTGGGGTGTTGTGGTGTTTACTTCCCAAGAAATCCAACAACAATAGTTCGACTGTGACGAGTAAAATCGTTGAAATTTCTTTTTTTTTTTTTAGATGTGTTCTTTTTTTTAAATATTTTTGTTTTGTCTGATTTGTTATTTTGCTTGGAATACAAAATAAATAAATAAATAAATAAAGTCAGACCACTGGTGGTGGTCGTGGATGGGAGATTAGTTGGTTGGTACTGGACATCTCGCTACAACTGACCGATAATATTTGGATAGACGGACAAAAGAAGATAACAATCTATCAGAGGAAATAACAAAGTGAGAACAACATATACTTACATACGCTCATTTCATATATATATATATATATATATATATATATAAACACGCACGCATACACACACTACCTTGCACAACTGCGTTCTATTTGTTTTTCATATTTTTCTTTTTTTATGCCGTATTTCCTTTTGGGTCCATTAATTTGTTCGAAACCACACACAACACAAACACTGAAGGAAGAAAAATCATAAAAAAAGATAAACCTGAAACACAGTCGTGTTTTCAACACGCGTTTAGAAGAAAAGCCTTGTCCCCCCCCCCCACATATATATATGTATATATATATATATATATATACAATACATACTATATATATATATATATATATATATACACAATACACACTATATATATATATATATATATATATATATACACACAATACACACTATATATATATATATATATACACAATACACACTATATATATATATATATATATATAAACACAATACATACTACATATATATACACAATACATACTACATATATATACACAATACACACTACATATATATACACAATACACACTACATATATATACACAATACACACTACATATATATACACACTATATATATATATATATATATATATATATATATATATGCACATACACGCTATATATATACACACATATCCGTACACACATACATACACACACACACACATACATACACACACACACATACATACATATGCACACACACACACACATCTATGTAAGTACACACATACTGCACTGGCATGGATTTACTCTAACGCATTATCGATTCTCCTACTCTACGACGCCTCATCTATGAAAGAACATATACACGTGTTCTTGCATAGTTATTAGGCGTCGAGCGGTTGGAATCGATCAAGAACTGGGAATAAGCACCTTCTAGCAGTAGTTTTAGTCATGTTCCTCTGCATCCCGAGTTCGAATCCCACCAAAGTCAGAGGCAATAGATCGCAGAACCTGTGGAGCATCGGACAAAATGCCTGCGGTATTTATGTTTCAGACTGAGGTGATCCCTGAGTTGAGAACATCGCTTTCAATTTCTGCTAATATAAAAAGATTTTTAAAAAACCTTAAAGTTGTGTATCTCAACCATTTTTTTTTTTTGTGGGAGGCTTATTTTGGACGCTTTTTGGTTCTTATTTTACTCGACTGGACCCTCATAGTCACTCGGTGTTTAAATAAGTCCATTATATTTTTATAATGGCTGTGTGATAAGAAGCTTGCTTCTCAGCCACATGGTTCCGGGTTCAGTTCCACTGCGTGGCAGCTTGGGCAAATGTCTTCTATTATAGCCTCGGGCCGACCAAAGCCTTGTAAGTGGATTTGGTAGACGGAAACCGAAAGAAGCACGTGGTATATATATATATATATATATATATATATATATATAAGGCGGTACTCCAGCATGGCCGCAGTTAAATGACTGAAAGCATGTAAAAGAATATACATGTATATCTTTGTGTGCCTGTGTTTGACCCCCCCCCCTCCACCATCGCTTGACAACCGATGTGTGTATGTTTACATCCCGTAGCTTAGCATTTCGGCAAAAGGAGCCGATAGAAGTCTCGGGGTCGATTCCTTCGACTAAAAGGCAGTGCTCCAGCATGGTCGCAGTCAAAATGACAAACGAGTAAGAGATGAAAAATAAATATTATTAGGAATCTTATGAAAAAAGGCTGATAAAATAGTTTGTGTATTATAGGTACAGTTGTGTGGTAAGAAGCTTGCTTCCCAACCACATGGTTCCGGGTTCAGTCCCAATGCGTGGCACCTTGGGAAAATGTCTTCTACTATATCCTCGGGCTGACCAAAGCCTTGTGAGTCTACGTCTTCATAACTTAACGGTTCGGCAAAACTGACCAATAGAACGAGTACTAGGTATACAAAGAATAAGTCCTGGGGTCAATTTCTTCGATTAAAAGAAAAGAAAAACCTTTAAGGCGGTGCTCCAGCGTGGCCGCAGTCAAATGTCTGAAACAAGTAAACGAATAAAAGAAAAAAAGATCGCCGGGATCTTCACGTTTTGAGTACTCCACCTAGGTCACCTCTGCCTTTCGACCTCATTGACGGTCGATAAAATATCAAGTATACCAGTCAAGTATAACGATCGATTTAAATATTCCTTTAAAACATCCGAGCTGTGAATGGAATTGTAATAGAAAACTTTGCCTTTCATCTCTCCAGTACTAGTACAGCTAAATATTGTTTCATTCAACAAGCTAAACATTGTGTTTAGCTGTTGAATGAATTTACCACACAGCTTCATGTCATTGTGCTGATGTTGCCGATAATGTTAAACACCCGGGTCAGGACTAACCGAATAGGTCTATGATTGTTGTCGTTCCATTTGTGACCATCCAGTATATCAGTGACTATAATGTTTAAATGTAACCCTATCTATCTATCTGTCTGTCTATCTCTATCTGTCTACCTACTTCTCTATCACTATATGTATATAGCTATCCATCATATCCTGTGATCGACGTCATTCCAACTTTGACCATCCAGTGTCACTTCAAATCAGTGACTATACTTTTTCGAATCGCGTCTGAAGGCGGTAGGATGTGATTTTGAGAGATATTGGCTGCTCTTTCTGGCTAGTTGAATGATTGCATAGAATAGGCATGGACAACCTTTTTCGCAACAAGCGGGCCACACTGCCAAAAATATTCAAGGTAAATAGTTCGATAGGCGTCCAATTCAGAAAAGCCTGTGGGCTATAGGTTGACTAGCTTAGAGACTCCCTCATTGGTTTGTTAAGTTAATGTAAGAATTTACTGTTCATGGCAGAATCGGTTGGGTCCTGGACAAAATATTCAACGGTGTTTAGGTATGTGCCCCCAGTTCAAGTTCAAATCCCATCGAAATCAATTTTGACTGTTACTTGATTAATCGACCCAAGAATTGTGAAAGACAAAGAGAACTCGAGTTGATCCTAATCAATTATATACCCCATCCCCTCATCTGTGAATATGTGGACTCGTGTTCATTTCAGTCATTATTGTAATACCCGGAACGGTACAGAAATCGTGATCCGGTTTCGATTTACAGTTGGAATTTCACTTCATCATGTCGCTAATGCTTTCGTAGAAAACATACTGGATGTTAAAAATCCTTAACTTTACTATTCTGCAAAATCAGTTTAAACCACCGCCACTAGTAACACAAGCCTTTGTTATCAGAGTCGATCTTGAGCCAACGAGGTAGCTTCGGTTTTTATGTGGTTACTGATCTGCTAAAAATACTAGTCAAATCTCTCACAAACCATACTTTATTGTCTTTGGAAAGGACAGATGGATAATGTAGTGTGGAGTATAACTATGCTATGAAAAGGAAAAGGCAGGATAGTCACGACTTGAAAGCCATTGATCATAGGTCTGCGCAATCAGGGCTGACTCGGGAATAAACGAGAGGAATACACTAGCTAATATGTAGTTTATTAAAGGGCGCATTAGCTTGTGTATTCCTAGATTGCCATGTCTAACAAACGAGATTGTCAAGGTGAGAAAGTCTTTGGCTGGCTCGATCAGGGCTTTCCTCGGGTTTAACAACAACTACAACCTGGTCTTGATACATTGCTAATGCCCACTACGCTGCTTATGACATTGGGGGAAAGTATGAACATCACAACAACTCATTCATGGTACAGACCTCAAAATCTGAAGCATAAGCCTGTACTTAAACTGTTTTCTTTCGGACCAACGTGGATGCCTTCTATGTGGTTGCTGACATGCTAGAAATAGCAGTCAAATGTTCTTTAAATGTTCGTTTTTAAGTAAAAACGATGTACACAATAAACAATGCAATCTCTCCACTCACGGAAAATAAAAGCAAAGTGCGCATTGGATATCACAGTCCTTCTTACAAGGGGATGGTCATGGTTGGAATGCTTCTGTTCGCAGAGTTCCACACTTTCGTTAGTTATCATCAATGAATACAGAACTTATCTGGTCCATACGATAAATACCAGTAATGTACTGAGGGACAGGGAGGTTGATTCATATCAGTTACATTTCTTCTTATAGCTTTAACATATTGTTAGAAAACAGTACCGAAAACTATGTCTTTGAATTAGTTTACACCACATTTCTGATGATAACGTGTGTTTATTCAACACTAAGTATTTCCGAGTCAACAAGGAAGCTTCTTCTATGGTGGTCGGTCTATTTGCTAGAAATAGATTGTAAATCACCCAAGCTTGGCTGTGTGGTTAAGAAGCTCGCTTTGCAACCACGTGGTTTCCGGTTCAGTCGAATAGTGCGGCGCCTTAACCAAGTATCTTCTACTATAGTCCCGGGCCGATCAATGCGTTGAGAGTGAATTTGATAGACAGAAACTGAAGCCCACCGTGTGTGTGACCCCACCCCCAACAACCACTTGACAACTGGTGTTTGTTTATATCCCCGTCACCTAGTGGTTCGGTAAAATAAACGATAGAATACGTATCAGATTTGAAAACAACAACAAGCCCATAAGTACTGGGGTCAATTTGTTCAACTTAAAACCCTTCAATGCAGAGCTCCAGCTTGGCCGCAGTCCAATGCCCGAAACAAAAGATAATATATAAAAGATAAACCAGTCTACTGCGTTAAAAAGGTGGACATATTGGATGGCACCCCTTCTCCAGCCTTTTAACAAAGAGAGAAATCAGCGCCTGTGATTCTTCACAAGGTTTCAGAGACTGGGAAAAACGGAAGGTATCCTTAAACCAAAAATCTGGGTTCAAAATGCTTGCAACAAAATGGGTTTTACTAAATGTATCTTTGGTGCTAGGTGGTGGTGTTTAACCCAGTGAAGGGATGAAGTCTACCAAGCAAGTAAGCCACGGCCGGATTTGAACTCAGAACGTCAAGAACCGAAGCATAAGCTACAAGGCATCGCATCTTGAGTGGTGCGCTAACGCTTCAGCGAATTTAGCGCCTTTGAATGGTAGTTCATTTATGAACGTAGGAAAAATAAAAGGCAAAGTTGACCAGAGCGGGATTTGAACTTAGAACGCAAAAGAAAAACACCGGAATAAATAAATAAATAAATAAATAGGAGCAGGCGTGGTTGTATGGAAAGAAGGTTCTTCCTAAGCACATGATTCCAGGTACAGTTCAACTGTTTGGCACTTTGGGTGAATGTCTTCTACTATAGCCACGGGCCAACCAAAGATTTGGGAGTGGATTTGGTAGAAAGAAATTGAAAGAAGCCCATCATATATATATATATATATATATATATATATATATATATATATATATATATATATATTGGCGAAGGTAAAGAATACGCACTGCACCCGTATTCCGCGTTTAGGGTTAGAGTTAGGGTTAGGATTACGCCGAAAACGGGTGGTGTGCGTATTATTTACCTCCGCCATATATATATATATATATATATATATGTATGTGTTTGTGTGTGTCCCTCCCCACTGCTTGACGACTGGTGTCGGTTTGTTTACGTCCCTGGTTCGACAAACGAAATCGATCGGATATGCACCAGTTTTAAAAAGTAAGAAATAAGCACCGGAGTCTATTCATTCGACTAAAATTTCTCAAAGCAGTGCCCCAGCATGGCCGGAGTCTAATGACTGAAACAAACAAACGATAAAGATAGAAATATTTTATTTTATTTTCGTTAATTTATTTGTTTTTTTTTGTTTTTGTTTTTTGTTTTGTTTTTGGGTTGGAATATGACAAAAAATCCCCGCGAGAAATATTAATCATACGACTGAGTTACTTCTGACCTCCCATAAAAAAAAAAATTATTAAACGACCCTGGAGAGGTGAACGGCAAAGTTGACCTCGGTGGGATTCGACACCGAAACCAGAAGTAGGAACAGACAAATACCGCAAGACATTTCGTCTGATACTGAAATAACTCTCTCAGTTTGCCACCTACTAAGATTATAGGTAATTCTATAAACCCTCTAATTGAAAAGACGAGATGATCGTATCTAGGTTTTTTTTTTAAAAAAGGTCTGTTCGATCACAACTGGCAGCTAAGCAACATCAGTTTCTTTCTTTCCCCTGAGGTATGGAACTTTGAAGGACAGCTATTCCAGAATTCCGCCTCATATGGGGAGAAAAGAAATAAGTTATACATACATACACGCATATACATATATACACACACTAAAGAAGAATGATAGTCATCGTATGCCGTGAGTTGTTGACTGAACTCATTCATATAAACAAATTATTCCAAGCTTGGAATTTAGTATTACCAAAATATTATTGATACGAACTAATTCGCGGGCTTCTTTTAGGGGCCTGTTTTCTAAGATATTATTTATGCTCAGCGGCTTTCAATTCAGTCACATTTACATACGTATTTAAAAAGAAACTATTAGAATTTATCGTGGATTTTGTTTATGAATATGTCCATAATATTATGCTATTTAAAACAACACGGTTTTCCATTGTATGTACGCTTCTCTTCCTCGTATGTTTGTGTATATATCAATGGAATATATCTCCAGACCAAACATGAACACCACACAGACATATGTATATATATATTCATTCATTCACTCACTCATACAATACATATAACACACACGTGTGTAGGTGTATATAAATATACAGGCACACATCTCGTACATAAAGATGCATAGATATGCATAAATATACATATGTATATATTGCACAAATACACGTATATGAATTTGAATATATACCACACATATATAGAGAGAAAGAAGGGGAAGAGAGATCAAAACAGCAAGATTTTTTTTAATGCAAATTCTAAGTGTAAGTAAAAAAAGATGAAAAGACAATGTATATTATAATGATAAATAATAAAAATCGAACTTGAAAATGTTGTTATATTGAACCAAATTTGGAAGCACAGAAAAATGGTAAATGTGGGGGGAAGATATAAACGAAGAATACAATCGCTTCACATGTTGCGAAGAATAATAACAACACGTGCTCGCCCTCTCTTGTTGTTAGTGGTGTTAGCATCCATTCTCCTGCTGTTCTCGAAGACTATGAAGACTATAAGAAAAGATAATGAGGGGCGAGACAAACAGTTGGAATCGCAAGCCGATAATAATAAGGTTAAATGTCTTCGGTAAATAAATCTTCCATCACCTACCTTCGAATCCCGTTTTGGTCGTAGACGTTTGTGAAATTCCATCATTTTACCCAAAGCATTGTCAAAGTGCATGGTCGGTCGCCCACGCTGTCTCTTTGCAGTTTTCACTCTCTCTCACTCTCTCTTTCTTTCTTATTATTTCTCCCTCTTCCTTCTCCTAGAAGTCTTTGTTATAAATCGACTAAAGTATATTTCACCCGCATATCGATATTTACAAAATATATACAGTATACATGTTAATGTTTAATGTTTTTTTTTCTGAGTGTACAGTGCATGTGTGCGAGTTTCTTTTTTCTATTCAATTTCCGCTCCTCTTTCTTTCATATGTGTGTGTGTATGTGTGTGTAACTTCGTGCCCTTAAATTTATATACTTCCGCTCAGCCACAAACCCACAAATACGGTGGGAATTGTGTGAAAACCAAATAATATTCGTTGAAGAACATTAGGGGCTTGCATATATATATATATATATATATATATATATATATATATACACACACAATTTGTGTGTGATTGTGTGTATATGCTGTCTATGGGTATAAACACAATTACTAAATCACATATTAAGGGTAATTTTTTTTTTTTTTCCTTTTTCTCTGTGAAGAAAAAGTTTGGAATACACAACTCCAATTATATATACATACGTACATACAAGTGTGTGTGTGTAATATATATATTGTTTGTGTGTGTTAAAGACAAATAGGGGAGAGAGAGGAAAAGACAGGCAGAAGAGTCTCAGTAGTCCGTCCAGTAGCGCTGTTTGTAAAATTGGTAGCAACAGATAGAGGCAGTTGAGCCGGCTTCTACGAGCAGGTTAGAGTAATACAAGAGGAAGGGGTTAAGATGGGATTAATCCGTGTAAACTGAACGGCCGATGGGATTCCTCTGCGTGAATCTTAAACAACTGTCAGTGACAGGGAAGTAGATAAAGGAAGAGATAGATAGATAGAATGGAAAGTATAGGGGAAAGTAGGAAGATAGAAAAAGGAAAAACAACGAAGTATAAAAACAAATACGAAGATGGGAGCGAGAAATAGCGAGACGGAGGACGAGAGGAGTAGTAAAAGGTATACATACATACATACATGTGTGTGTATTTGTGTACGTATGTATTTATTTATGTGTGTGTATTTGTGTACGTATGTATCTATTTATGTGTGTGTGCGAAGCAGAAAGAGAGAGAAGTAATTTAATACTTTGGTGTTAGAAAAAAAGCAGGAAAAAAGAAAAGGTAGAGTGAATGTGTGGGACACACACACACACACACACGGAGTCTCTTTCTCTCTCTCTCTCTCGTATACACACCCTCATACGCACACATGTAGTGAAGGAGAAAAAGAAGAAAAAAAGAAGCGGAAGAGGGGGGAGAAATTAAGCGAAGAAAAAAGTGTGACAAATATACCGAATAAGAGAGACAGAAGAAATAGGAAAGAGAAACATTGATAGACAGAATGAGACGAGGGATAAATGAGAAAGAGAAGTACAAAAGAAAAGAGAAACAGATAGAGAGAGAGAAAAAAAGAGAAAGAAAAGAAGAATGAAACAGATAAAGACAGAATTAGGAAGGTGGAGGGGAAGAAAGTAACAAAGAGTAAGTGATATGAACAGATAGGGTAGAAAAATAAACATTACATGAGAAAATTAGGGAAAGAGAGAACAAGAAATAAAGAGTAAAGACTGTGAATGGTAAAGAAAGATAAAAGAGAGTAAAAGTAATAAAGATAGACGGAGGGAGGGAGACCGAGGTGTGGGGGAGAGAGAAGAAGAGGTAGTAAGACTGGTGAAGAGTTGATGTCTCCGTTGCCGTCTTAATGGAAAGTGTGAGGGAATTGAGACGATAGGTTTGATACAAAATTGAGGGAACCTCAATGATGTATCACACAATTCTCTTGTTATTGTAGTAGTGGCTGTTGTGGTTGATAGTGTTGCTGGTAGGTTGTTGTGCGAGAGATAGTGTTGTTGTTGTGCTTATTGTTGCTGTTGTTGGTGGTGGTGGTATGTTGATATCGAAGATAGTTGTGGTGGTAGCGTTGTTGTTATTGTTGATAGTAGTAGTAGTGGTGATGGTAGTAGTAGTAGTAGTAGTAGTAGTGATGGTAGTAGTAGTAGTGATGGTAGTAGTAGTAGTAGTAGTAGTAGTAGTAGTGATGGTAGTAGTAGTAGTAGTAGTGATGGTAGTAGTAGTAGTAGTAGTAGTAGTAGTAGTAGTGGTAGTTATAACAGTGCAGGCTAGCAATGCTAATGGTGTAGGTGGTGCTAGAGGCGGTGGTAGTATTGGTTGTGGTGGTGGTAGTAGTAGTAGTAGTAGTAATAGTAATAGTTGTAGTAGTAGTAGTAGTAGTAGTAGTAGTAGTAATAGTTGTAGTAGTAGTAGTAGTAGTAGCGGTGCTGTTGATTGTGGTGGTAGAAGTGTTGGTGACAATAGTCGTGATTGTGTAGGTGATGTGCTGTGGTGGTAACGGTGCCAATAATGGCAGTGGTGGAACTATCACTGATGCTAGTGTGTTGGTGCTAGAAGTGATAGTGGTACTATTGACAGTGATAGTGGTGGCGGCGGTAGTTTTTATTGCAGTTAGTGTTGTTTATGTCTCTTACTAAAACGTGCTACTACGGCAAAACACCATGTTCGATTTTTCGCTTAGGGGAAATTCTCTTCCCCACTTAAGTCGCGAATGCACTTCTGAAAGAATGAACGCCACAAAACCCCATTCTCCTCTTGGCTTTGTATGAATAAGAGATCAATCGGCGATGAGCAGAGACAGTGTTTCGAATCTCAATCAAAGTCATTTCAATTCAACTACGTCGTAAAAACACGAAGAAGAATCGCGCCAGTGAGAGGAATCTCCACTTGATCTGTCGACCGGCTAGAAATAACCACCTAATCTGCCTTAAATCATTCACAGTCTGACTTGTTAAGAAAGGAAGAATATAGGGATGATATAACTCTAGATATATTAGGACATTAGGTTGCGATCTGTGGGAGATTTTGATTATTATTTCTTGCAAGCCGTTCGACCACATAGAAGCCTCCTCGTTGACTTGGTTTTGGTTATGTTGTAGTTGTTACTGCAGTCAGTGTTTTGATGCAGTTCTTATTGTTATTGTTCATGTATAGCCCTAAGTTAGTAATTACCGAGCAATCCTTTTATTAAAGGTACTCCTCTCATGACTATTCCATCTACAGCGACGTTGCCAACGTTTTGAAGTCGTTGTGGTCATCGTCATCACATCATTGCTGTTGTTGTGTAACCCCAGGCCAATCCAGTCCCGCTGAGGTCAGCTGAAACCCAGCGGAACCAGCTTTGCCTTTCATGCTTTCGGGACGGATAAAAAAAAATGTACCATTCCAAGATTGGGAATTGAACTTGTAGTATTTGTTCCAGTTCATTATATCCTGAGTTCAAATCCCGCCACATCTACACCAATGCAAGCATTCAGGCCCGATCTTCGGTTTCAGTATCCCATCTTCCCTTCCACCAGTCTCAGAGACCCTGTAAAGCAGTAGTTCTCAACTCTTTTTCACCTATGGACCCCTTTGATTCTTATTTTACTCGGGTGGGCCCTCATAACCATTCCATGTTTAAAAAATCCTGTTATATTTTTGTAATTGAATATATTTTTGTAATTAAATATTTTTGTAATTAAATATTTTTGTAATTAAATATTATTAGGAATTGTGTAAAAGTAATTATTAAGATATTTTGTGCATTGTAGAAGTATAACCAGTTTATTGGAGATAAATTTTAACAAAATCTTACATGGACCCCCCCCTCCCCCCCCCCCCCCAAGGATCATGTGGACCCTAGTTAAGAATCTCCGTTGTAAGGGATCAGGGACAATACCTTCCATCTTGACTATAAAAACAGAACTTCCATCCCCAGATAGAGCTCAGATATAATCTGAGGTATTCCCTCCGTGACCATTCCACCTTTTGTTAAAGGTATGTAGGAACATACTATCTAATGTACCATTTCCGTATCTAAGACTGTGGGGGTGTATGATTTGAGGGAAATGTAGGTGCTCTTTCTAGGAAATTCAATGACTTCGTGGACACCCACAAGGTAGATCGATAACGTAGTAACAGTAGTAGTAGTAGTAGTAGTAGTAGTAGTAGTAGTAGTAGTAGTAGTAGTAGTAGTAGTAGTAGTTGTTGTTGTTGTTGTTGTTGTTGCTGTTCCTTAAGTATTTTGATGACTCCTTCATGGAATCCTTGATCCGCAGCAAGCATGTACAAATAAATAAACTATTTAGTTAATAAATATATGAATAAAATTAATTTCCTAGACATTGATTTATATTTAATTAGACACTTTAATACGCACGAATCCCAAGTAGAGAGGGGAAAAAAATGTGCGCTGAACCGCCCACGGACAGTTTTGCGCACTTTTTTTTTCTCCCTTAGATTCGTGCCAATAAAGTATCTAATTTAATTTAATCTAATTTAATGTCATTAATCGAAAATCTTAACCAATTACTTAAATATTAATATTAATAATATAGAAATGTAATATTAGAATATAATGATTATAACAACAACGACGGCGGCGGTGATGATAATGGGGAGTGATAGTAATGGTGGAGGTGGTGGTGGTGGTGGTGGTGGTGGTGATAGAAAATCTTAAATAATATTTGTAATTTAAACACTTAAAATATATTGTTACCGTACTTTTTATTGAACTAGTTGACATTCAGTAATGGGAGTATTGTAAGTGATGTGCTTTAGGAAGGGTTTTGATGGTTGGTTGGAGATTTTGTCGTGCGTCACCTCACTTTCCCAGATTCAAAAATATTTTTCCTTCTGGTCGCAGGGTGGTGACCACAACGTGGCCAGGGAACTTCAGCTAACGCTCCAGATCCACCAATAGCTGCCAGTCTCTTGCAGATGTTAGGATGCCCGCCGATGTTTTTCTGGCAGGGGTTGGCTGTTCCCCAGGTCTGACAAAGGTAATGGCTTTCTTGGAAGGTCGAAACCGCTTCGCCCACACAAGTCCTGCGCTGATGGTTTCAGCGATGGTCTTAAGGACTTGGTCATGCCTCCAGCGGTACCGTCCTTCTCCAAGTGCCCCCGTGCAGCAGCTGAAGATGTGTTCCGGGGTTACTCACTTGGAACACAGCGCGCATGCTGGTATCTCTGCCATATCCATGTGTGCAGGTTTGATTTATGATTATATATATATATATATATATATATATATATATATATATATATATATATATATATATGATTATATATATATATATATATATGTGATTATATATTTATATATATATATATATATATATATATATGATTATAAACAATATATGAGTACATGCATATATATGTACATGTATGTATATACGTTCATCTACATGTACATATAGATACATAACTGGGTACATGACGTGGCAAAAGAACAAGGACAAAATGGGAAACAAGGTGCAACAAACAAGCAGGCCACATAGAAACATCCCCTTCATCAGCTGCCACCATTAAAACTCCGGCGTTTCGAAGAATTAAGGCAGTACGCATCGTTAAAATGGTTCTTCCCACGAACACAAATTAAATTGTTTTCGTGGAGGGTAGTGGCGGACGGAAAACAAGACAGGAAAACGAAACGGTGAAATAAACAAACAAAAAGGCTGTACAGCCAGACGTGAAGTGTGTATGTCTTGAACGCTGTGAAGCACGTACAGGAGGGGCAAAGAAGTACGTGCGAGCTTGGTGATTCCAAGAACGAAGAGAAATAGCAGCCGGACACACGTGACCAAGGCTGTGTGAAGAGAAAGAGTAGCAGAGGGAAAAGGAGGGGAGGAAATAGAATAAAAGTGAGCAACGATAGGTAGAGAGATAATAGTAGTAACGGTGAGAGGCGAAGGACGAGTAACAAGAGATAGAGACAGAGAGAAGTAGTGACAGGTAGAGGCGAAGAACAGTAGAGGGAAGAATGAGAGGGGGAGATAGAAATAGAGAGAGTCGCGTTAGAAAAATAGTTAAAACTTACTGTATAAAGGTTAACACGTGCGTTCTGTCGTGATACAAACAATATATGAGTATATGCATATATATGTACATGTATGTATATACGTTCATCTACATGTACATATAGATACATAACTGGGTACATGACGTGGCAAAAGAACAAGGACAAAATGGTAAACAAGGTGCAACAAACAAGCAGGTCACATAGAAACATCCCCTTCATCAGCTGCCACCATAAAAACTCCAGCGTTTCGAAGAATTAAGGCAGTACGCATCGTTAAATGGTTCTTCCCACAAACACAAATTAAATTGTTTTCGTGGAGGGTAGTGGCGGACGGAAAACAAGACAGGAAAACGAAGCGGTGAAATAAACATGATTATGTATATACATATACATATATATATAAATATATATATATATATATATATATATATATATATATATATATATATATATATGATTATATATAATCATAAATATACAGGGATTAGCATGAGTTGCTTCTCCAACATACTGAGAATTTAGAAATAGCAGTCAAAGAACTACTGATTCCAAACTACAAATTTTTTCTCTAACGGATGGCGATATTTATGGTACACACAGAACAAAAACAGAAGAGAAAAGCAAAAACAAACCTGCCTTTAGTTAATTGGATACGACGTTTCACGGTTAAGAGTATGAAGTTACTCTATTCCGCTCTTCAGCCCAATATTCGAATAAATTTGAAAGTTTCTTTAAAAACTCACGGGAATTTTGGCGATGCGACGCCAAAACCACGTGAGGAAGGCACTTACGAAATTTATCGGCTAGTGAGTCCAAACACTTCACCCCAAAGAATCTATTCTATGTGCGCCACAAATAGTCCTATATAAAAAAGTCCCGTATAAAGGGTTACGGTTTAACCATCCAATTAGAGGCATCAATATAAAATATACAGATATAGGGCAGGGAATCGTCGATTAGTAATAAAATTAATAATTAACAATTTAGCCAAGTAGTTCAGTATGAAAAAACCTTTATCGGTAAAACCATTTATAATCATAAATATACAGGGATTAGCATGAGTTGCTTCTCCAACATACTGAGAATTCAGAAATAACAGTCAAAGAACTACTGATTCCAAACTACAAATTTCTTCTCTAACGGATGGCGATATTTATGGTACACACAGAACAAAAACAGAAGAGAAAAGCAAAACCAAACCTGCCTTTAGTTAATTGGATACGACGTTTCACGGTTAAGAGTATGAAGTTACTCTATTCCGCTCTTCAGCCCAATATTCGAATAAATTTGAAAGTGTCTATAAATGGTTTTACCGATAAAGGTTTTTTCATACTGAACTACTTGGCTAAAGTATGATTATATATATATATATATATATATATATATATATATATATATATATATATATATATATATATATATATATATACATATATATGTATATATATATATGATTAAATTTATATATATATATAAAATTATATGTGTATATATATATATGATTATGTGTATATATATATGATTATATGTATATATATGATTATATGTATATATATGATTATATGTATGTATATATATATATATGTGATTATATATATATATATATATTATATATATATATATAATACATGTATGACATTGTATTATATATATATATATATATTATATATGTATGATATTGTATTATATCTCGATTACTGGGACCGTCTTAAAGCCTTGAAACTCTACTCTCTCCAGCGCCGCTGCGAGCGGTACATCATTTGCAGAATGTGGAGAATACACCGCCAGCATTGTCCAAACGACCTGAACATTGGCTTCAAGGTTCATCCACGGCTGGGACCATGGGCCATACGTCCCTAACCCATTTCAGGATCACAACATATAGGTACACTGCGACACAATTTCTTTTCCTCAACAGGCCCTGCCCTGTTTAACATTGTCCCAAAACTGATCAAAGAGGAAAAGGATCCCATCACCTTTAAATGGAATCTGGCCAGATTTCTTCAAGGAATGCCAGATAAGTCACCCATACCTGGATACAACTCACTACTTGAATGGACCACAATACCACAAAATTTGACTTAGATTTAGATAATCCTCTCAGGTAGTGCTATTAAGTTAGACATGGCCTGGACCAATCTTTGGTCGAAACATATCTAAGTTTTATCTAAGTTATATATAAATATATATATATATATACGATGTTATATTATATTATACTATAAATATTTGTGTGTGTGTGTGTGTGTGTGTGTGTGTGTGTGTGTGTGTGTGTGTGTGTGTGTGTGTGTGTGTGTGTGTGTGTGTGTTTGTGTGTGTGTGTGTTTCTACTATTACAAATTAGTCGTCGTTGGTGTTTATCATTGCGGCAAAGGTTCAATAACCCACCTACTGGATCTAGCGAACATTTGCATCTAAATACCAAACAAGGAGATGTAAACTGCAATGATAAACACCAACTACGACCAATTTCTAGTAGTAGAAATACTTATGGTACAGCTAACACGGTAACAACGCCGGTAAATGGAGTCGGGACTGCCTTATATACGAATAAATACAATAAATGCTCATGCAGAGATAAATCAAAATGTCCTTTGATGAACCTCTGTATGAGTACAAATCTTGTATATAAATGTACTGTGCATAGAAGGGGAAGGCCGTATCTTTACATTAGGCAGACGGCTGATGCATTTAAGAATCGTTATCGTAACCACGTTGCCAGCTTTAAGACAATCAATAAGAGACGTTCAACATCTTTGGCAGATTTTGTATGGTGACTGAAGGAGGATAAAATGGAGTACAGCATTAATTCATCCATAGTAAGGTACGACAAACCATACAATTTCCAGGAGATGCCGTCTCTGCTCCGAGGAATCCTTGTCTATTCTGTAGACTAATGAGAAGATCATTAACAGAGTTTCTGAACGTCTCTCGAGATGCCTGTACGCATATAAATGTACATTTGCACAATGTAGTAAGAATGAATTTTGAGTAACCATTAACTTAAATTAATTTACTTTAAGGTATGAATGACTTAAGTTTACTTTTAACCTCCCCATTCTTATAAACACCAAATAGATAGCTAATTCACTTTGTGATCATGAGTGCACCAAACCTCACATGAGCGTATGCTCACATTTTTGCGGATGCTTGTATGAGCGAGTGTACTCGCGCCACGCCCATATCTGTTAACGGTTATTTTTAATACTTTTCTCGCTGGATTGCGTGTTCGTTTCCCTTTTTGCCATTTGTGATTTATTTTTGATCTTCTATATAAATGAAGATATTTCCTCCGTCTGGCTGCTTTTCTCTCTACAAAACGGAAAGTTACATTGCGGAACAGTCATTTTTAACGAGTTTTTATTTATCATCCAACAAGATACATCTGCACCACCTGATGCTCCTGAACTAGTTGTTGAGTGTCCCGCCCATGAGGAATCGATGGCAGATGTGTCGAAACAACTGTCATGATTTATAGTAATTTCTCGTATATTCTATCTTCCGTCTTTCAATTGCCATATATATATATATATATATATATATATATATATATATATATACATATATATATGATATTCTATATATTTGATATTATATATTTATAGGATATTATATATTAATTCTTCGAAACACTTACTTTAGAATAGGGGCAGCTGATGAAGGAAATATTCTCTATGTGGCCTGTTTGTTTTCTGTGCTCTGTTTATGTTTTGTTTTTCATTTTGCCCACGTTTTTTTGTGACGTCCTGTACCCAGATATGCATCTATATATACATGTAGATGTAAGTTTGTACATACATGTACGTATATATGCATACACTCACATGTTATTTGTATTATTATATTTATATATATATGTATACACACACACACACACACACACACACACACACACACACACACATATATATTACGTTGTAAAACTTGTTTCACTTTTCGTATCTCCTTTAAGATACTTGACAAAATAAATAAATAAATAAATAAGATGAAGTATAGTTAATGCACTTTGGGTTTAGACTTTAAGAGGCTACATGAATATTTAAACAGCAGAAAGTTGACATTAAAAATTGGATCTTTTCCAACACTTGCTTGTTGTTGTTGGCACTCCGTCGCTTACGACGTCGAGGGTTCCAGTTGATCCAATCAACGGAACAGCCTGCTCGTGAAATTAACGTGCAAGTGGCTGAGCACTCCACAGACACGTGCACCCTTAACGTAGTTCTCGGGGATATTCAGCGTGACACAGTGTGACAAGGCTGGCCCTTTGAAATACAGGTACAACAGAAACAGGAAGAAAGAGTGAGAGAAAGTTGTGGTGAAAGAGTACAGCAAGGTTCGCCACCATCCCCTGTCGGAGCCTCGTGGAGCTTTAGGTGTTTTCGCTCAATAAACACTCACAACGCCCGGTCTGGGAATCGAAACCGCGATCCTATGACCGCGAGTCCGCTGCCCTAACCACTGGGCTATTGCGCCTCCCCAACACTTGCTATGTTACTGCTATATGAAAAGAGTTTCAATTATGATGTTATGAAACCTGCAAAGCTGGAAAACTAGCTCGTAAAGACCCACTCTGACTAAGAAAATGACTAGAAAACTTGTAATGTTGAAATTCAGATACGAAGGTTTTCTCGTTGTCTCGTTGCATTGTATATGTACTTTAGAACTGGTATGTACTTTAGAACTGGTATGTACTTTAGAACTGGTATGTACTTTAGAACTGGTATGTACTTTAGAACTGTTATGTACTTTAGAACTGGTCGATGTTCTCATTTTCATGGGTTTATCAATCATTTCTTTGATTACTAGTTTAACGATCTCTTCGCCAATGACATAATGTGGCCGGTCTTTTTTTTTTCCACCCCCGTTTTCGCTAATATCGCTTTCAAATTTTGGCGCAAGACCAGTAATTTCGAGGAAGGGAGGAAGTTGGTTAGTTACATCGACCCCAATGCTCAATTGGTACTTATTTTAGCGACCGCGGAAGGGATGAAAGGCAAAGTCGACCTCGGTGGAATTTGAACTTAGAACGTAAAGACGGACGAAAGACCGCTAAGCATTTTGCCCGGCGTGCTAACCATTCTACCATCCCGCCGCCTTAATAATAATAATAATCCTTTTCACTATAGGCACAGGGCGACATGTAAATTACATCGATCCCAATGATAACTTGCCAGATATTTTAAAACAGTGTTTCTCAAACTCTTTTTTTTAACTATTACCCTTTTTCTTTTATTGGCACTTTTTAGAATGCCTCCCTGTTGCGATTCAACGCTCCCCCACCCCACATTTTTAATGTTCGTAATGCATAATAACAAGCTAGAATAATTTAATCCCGGATACTAGTTTGGCACGGATGATTATTCACCACAACACCGCTCTATTATAAGCGAGTACTTTAGTTATTGTTTGAATACATGCATATATATATATATGTGTATGTGTGTGTGTGTGTGTGTGTGTGTGTGTGTGTGTGTGTGTGTGTGTGTGTGTGTGTGTGTGTGTGTGTGTGTGTGACAACCGATGCTGGTGCGTTTACGTCCCCGTAACTTAGCGGTTCGGCAAAAGAGAGTCCGATAGAATAAGTACTAGGCTTACAAAGAATAAACCTTGGGGTCGATTCGTTCGACTAAAGGTGGTGCTCCAGCATGGCCGCAGTCAAATTAGTGAAACAAGTAAAAGAGTAATATACTCTTTACTCTTTTACTTGTTTCAGTCATTTGACTGTGGCCATGCTGGAGCACCACCTTTAGTCGAGCAAACCGACCCCAGGACTTATTCTTCGTAAGCCTAGTACTTATTCTCTCAGTCTCTTTTGCCGAACCGCTAAGTTGCGGGGACGTAAACACACCAGCATCGGTTGTCAAGCGATTTTGGGGGGGGGGGGCAAACATAGACACATAAACATACACACGCACATACATATATATATATATATATATATATATACATATATACGACGGGATTCTTTCAGTTTCCGTCTACCAAATCCACTCACAAGGCTTTGGTCGGCCCGAGGCTATAGTAGAAGACACTTGCCCAAGGTGCCACGCAGTGGGACTGAACCCGGAACCATGTGGTTGGTAAGCAAGCTACTTACCACACAGCCACTCGTACATATAATTATTTAGACTTTGAGTATACAACTAGTGGTATTCCAATTAAAACTCTTTCACTGCTTAGGCTACGTTATGTCGTCCATAATTTTGATATAAGTGTCAATGAACCTACCTCAGGAATTCCGAAGTGTTTGAGTTTGTTACAAATGAGGGAAATGGAAACTGACCTCACAGCGTGGCAGCAGATACCCTTTGTCCGTTTGCCTCTAATAAGACCATCTTGGTTATTTATGATAGTATTCAACGACAGAGTGAGCATGGGTGTGTATGTTCACGTGACCACTGGTGTGTGTGTGTATGTGTGTTTATATGTGTTTATGTTTACACGTTTATACTTATCTTACTTCATTTTATATTTCATTTCTTTTGTTATGTTATTCTATGTCATTTTTTCATCCTTTATTATTTTGCTCTATTGTCATGCATTTACTATTAACCATGGCTAAACCCATTAACCGATTATAACCCGGAAATTGTATCCATCCCCTGTCATTATAGCCAACAACCTTCTGGCAAAAACAACATGATGCAGTATAATCGAACCAAACGAAACCGAGTATATTGTGTGAGATATCTCCTGTAAAATAAGGCGCCTAACGCGATACACCTGCATCGGAGGATGCTACACAATTATTTGTATGTCCCACACGCAAGGGACCGATGCAAGATGGGTCGAATCGATCGCTGTGATGAATAAAGATTCTCGTGAATTCCATTTTCCATTTCCTTCATTTGTGGCTGTGTGGTAAGAAGCTTGCATCTCAACTACGTGGTTCTGGGTTCAGTCCCACAGCATGGGACCTTGGGCAAGTGTCTTCTACTATAGCCTCGGGCCGACCAAAGCCTTGTGAATGAGTTTGGTAGACGGAAACTGAAAGAAGGTCGTTGTATATATATATATAAATCATTGATGAGAGAACAAACATTAAATTCGGGCCAACGACTTTATGTAAGCCCACGCTTCCATACATTTCATCATATACAAATACTAACATGGCCTTCAACATATAAAAAAATACATGTATAAGCACAGATGGTAACAAATATATATACACATATAAAAATACAAAATATATAGAAGGGCCTGTCAAGAAAAAGTATATACAAATCGACTAAAACAGGTGATCAAAATTAATTGCTAAAACACATCAATCAATCTTGTGAACTACTTGTGAACTACTTGATTGTGAAATTCCTGGAGGGTTCTGTTCATCCTGATGAGAGGGTCATTGCAATTGGACCGCCGCACTGAACTCTCGAAATGGCCATAGATGTGAATTTTGAACAACCCTTCTTTGGAACTCTCTTACGCTCCTTGGATACCAGACCTACCATGGATTGCTTCATTTTTAAAAACGAACTATTTTGATATATTTTTAATCAAAGGGTAAAAAAAAAATTAGTCGATTGATATGTTTTAGTAGTTCATTTTGATCACCTGTTTTAGTCGTTTTGTATATACTCTTTCTTGACAGACCCTTCTACATATTTTGTATTTTTATATATGCATATATATCTTCTTTTTTTTTACCTTCGGTGTTTATATATTTATTTCTTTTATATGTTGATGGTCATGGTATTATTTGTATATGATGAAATGTATAGAAGCATGGAGTTATATAAAGTCGTTGGCCCGAATTTGATGTTTGTTCTCTAATCAATGATTTTTTGTCTCTGTCTCAATTTCACTTGCGCACTTCTTTTTTGCTGTCCTATATACCTTTTTCTGCTTCCATAAAAAGAAACGAAAGTTATTCTTTGTTATATATATATATATATATATATATATATATATATATATATATATATATATTACATGAAAAAATGCGAGCATGAAAAGTAATATTCTTACGATTATAAACCTGGAAAAGTACAGGACAAGTTATTACACCTGTAAAAGTATAGGACAAGCTATTCTAGTAAAGAATAAGAAACTTTTTACTTAAAATGTTACAGCAAAGAATGCCAGTTCTTCTAATTTATCGCTCTTTACAGTTCTCATTTTTTAAATTTATTATACAAAGCTGTTCAGCTAATTTGTAAGTTTGTCTAATTAGTCACTTTTTTCTGTATTTAAGGTAGTAAGATAGCCAAATTCTACTAAAATAAGTATAGTGTTATTTGTAAACTATGTTAAAATAAGTTTTTTTAAAATTTTAGCTGCAATATTTTAAGTAAAAAGTTTCTTATTCTTTACAGAAAACGAACTTTTTTTGAACGACGAAAAAAAAAAAAACAAACAGAGAAACGTGACATGCAACATAAAGGGTATAATCTGTACGTCAAATTAAATAGATCCAAAATGGATGAAAAGCAAAGTTGACCTCGGTGAAATTTAGGCGAAATATATCTAAGTATTTTACCCGGGGCGCTAACGTTTCTGCCAGCTCGCCGCATCAGAATGTAAGCATCCATTTTAGAAATATATTCTTATTGCTTGGAGCGTTACTGCCTTACTTACTTCCTCATTTATTTATTTCACATTTCATGACATTTTGTCTCATAACTCTTTTTCTACTAATTTTTGTTCAATGCAACTAACGATTCTGAATTCCTCATACATTTTTTTCTATCATTTAAGCCTAAGAAAAGCATACTTGTATTTTAAAATGAAAAAAATTATGTTAATTGAAGATGAATATCTGCCTTACTGCCCACCTTGAGGTCTGACATATTTTGATGTAGCTTTTTTTCTACTGAGCCAAATCTCAAACTATTTATGCAAAAGTGTAGCTGAGGAGGTGTCTTCTTTAAAACTATTTATTAACAGTTTGCAATTTAGTCGAGAACTGAATTAGTGGTGAAGCTTGGAAACTGCTGCGATTGACGAAATGGTGGACTAAAGAATATATTCAACCACTACCGTGGTTGAATGATATATATGTGTGTGTGTGTGTGTGTGTGCGCGCGCGTGTGTGTGCCTGTGTCTGTCCCTCACCATCGCTTGACAACCGATATTGGTGTGTTTACATCCCCGTAACTTAGCAGTTCGGCAAATGAGACCGATAGAATAAGTACCAGGCTTACAAGAATAAGTCTTAGGATCGACTAAAAGACTAATATATGTATATATATATATATATATATATATATATATATATATATATATATATATATAGGAGGGAGAATATACAAATAATAACAACAGACGAGGACAGGTGGTGTAAATAACAAAAGGATATATTAGTATGACGCTCGGGAATACGGAAAGTCTTTGACGTTTCGAGCTACGCTCTTCAACAGAAAGTATACGGAGACAAGGAGAAAAACACGGAGAAAAAAAATTGAATAGTGTTCAGTCAACGGTCAATCATATATATTGTTTTGTTTATTTACTTATATTCATTTCGGAGTCCTATTATTATTGTTGATACCGTCATTGTTATTGTTGTTGTTGTTGTTGTTGTTGTTAGGATTGTGGTTAACCAGCAGTTTATTATATTGCATTTAAAGCATATTTTTTTTAAAAGTTAATATTTAAGTAGGGAACAAAAGACAGAGAAAAATCTACACAGATGTATCTATCGTCCCCTATCGACCCCATATAAAAATTTTTCACCGCATATTTTGAGAACCTTTGTCATAAAAAAAAATTATTTAAATTTGGTCGATTTCCAATATTTAAAAAAAATTGGGTTTTTTTTCAGTATCTTGCAAAAATATTTCAGAGACAAATTTTTCTTAACTCTATAATCTGTTTGGAGCCAATCTGTCATCTCCGCAAGTTCCACAGCAGCTTTAATGAACGTCTTTTCTCATAGTAAGCACATAGATATTCTATTAGTAAGTCAAAGTACATTTCCATATACTCAAGTGAACATTGTTTGTCTGCACCTCTCCATAATAAATATCAGCTGTCGCCGTTGTACTTATTACAAATTATGATCAATTTGCCACAATACACACGCAGCTATCAGGTCTCTGATATCTCTACAGTAGTTATAGTTGCTGGGTATTCAGTTTGTTACTACTCTACCAGGTTCCAACCTGACACTGTAACACAGAGACGACGCGGCCGGGATATTCAGTGTAGCATTGTCACAACCCAGATTTTTACTACACGTAAGAATGTTAATCTTTGATTTAGCTAAAATAGTTTTAAATGTTACAACATGACTACAACATTAACGATGAATGACACAGGTAAGTTGTTTAATGAGTGTTAAAAAAGATAGGGCGAATGAATGAAGTAAATTCATTCATGTGGAACCAGGCATTTCATACACTTATTTACTGTTTTGCGACTCCTGATAATAATAAATCGTTATATAACCATATTATTATGATGCAGTGGAGTAGGGCGGCGAGCTAGCAGAATCGTGAGCACGCCGGTTAATATGCTTATTTGTAGTTTGTCTGCTGCTATGTTTTGAGTTCAAATTCCGCTGAGGTTGACTTACCTTTTTATCCTTATATAGTGGTGTAGCCAAAAGAATGTGCCGTTCCGGAGCAATCCTTGAATTTACTTTCGCTCCAACCCCTACAAACCCCTCCCCCGAAATAAAACCATCACTCATTGTGGGCCACAATGGAACTGTTATTTGGAAATCTGTTGAAATTTTTTTTTCTAAAATAAAAAGAAAGCAGAATTTAAAGATGGCACCGTTTTTGCGAGTCGACTAGTAAGATATAGAAGGATGGGGTTTAAAGAGTCAACCACAACAACTCTTGGATTATCTCCTCTGTTTGTCAAAAACACATCATTCGTTCTTAAAAAAGATCTGAGATTACCTCCTCCATTTCTTTTCCAGATGATCAGGAAGAAAATCAGAGCTGGATGTATAAATGTAAGTTGTCTGGGGTAAGCTTGGACCTAAAACGGCTTGCTTAACGACCTCTGATCACCAGAACAAAAGAATTCCGAATTCTATGAGCCGGCGAGTGTCAGCACTGTTGAAAAAGACGCTGAATAGCGGGTGGGTGTAACTAATTATTTCCGGTCCCTAATTCTGCTGAATGCAGAATTAAATATCATAGCCCGGGCGCTAGCAAAGAGATTGGCGCATGTCACTGAGCGTGTGGTTAGAAATGCGCAGATGTGCAGAATTCCAAACAAGTTTATCCACGACAATCTCCGCCTCTTCTAGAGAAGGTAGAGTGTTGAGTAAAATGATTAGCTGCATTTTTGCCCGCTCTTTACATTCTTCAGTTCAAATTCCGCCTAGGTCAGCTTTGCCTTTTATTCTTTCGGGACACATGAAATGAGTACCAGTTGAGCACTGGTGTCGATATAATCGACTGGCTCCCTCTCCCAGAATTTGAAGCCTCGTACCTATACTTTTATCACATTTCACTGTCTTTTCCATTTCTTTCTCCTCATGCTTTATGTAAAGCCCCACACAAATTGTTGTCTGTCCTTGTTATGTCCCCTTCCTCTATGTCCCTCAGGCTAATAAAAGAAATTTATAAAAGATCATCATCATCATCATGACTATTATCATGATCAATCATGATCATTACTACTACAACTACTACTACCACTATTATTCATTTACTGGAGTCTGAATATTGAATTTCTGTCATTTGAAACATCTCCAATGAGCTTATCACACACGTGTGCGCCCGCAAAAGCGCGCACACATACACATACAGGAGTTCAATATGTGGGATTACTTAACTTGCTAGAAATAACAGTCAAATATTTGTTTTACAAAGGAAGGGTATATTATCAACATGGTCGGAAGTAAACTGTCAGAAAAGATGGGAGGGAGGATCGCACAGAGACGGTCCTCCTTCGAAGATGAAATATTCACAGTTATACGCAAATTCAACGAGCAAGTGGTACCATTCATCCAACAGTTGAATACTCGTATTCGAACCGACGGAGATCCACTTATGACAAAACATATATATATATATTTATATATAACCTCCACCAACTACACTGCCCATCTATCTGTGCATACCTGTCAATGCCATGTATACCACCAAGTTCTGCAAATCTAACGGGGGCTCCAAAAAGACATTTTAAGATCCACAAAGGTCAGAACTTAACTGCAATTCTTGGTGGTCCAAAACAGATATGCAATTTATGTGTGTGTCTTTTCAAAACATTGGTTTAAAAAATTACATTCGATGCCATGATAAATCTAAGCTGTAAGTACAAGAGGTGATCAAACTCTGCATAAACAGTAGATAACCACCATATATAAATGTGTGTGTCTGTGTGTGTGTGTGTGTGTGTGTGTGTGTGTGTGTGCGCGTGCGTGTGTGTGTGTGTGTGTCCGTCCGTGTGTGTGTGTGTGATTGGACTACGACCATACTGGAGCACCACCTTGAAGGGCCTTAGTTGAACAAATCGAACCCGGTACTATATTTTTGTTTTAATGTCTGGTATTTATTGTATCGCTCTCTTTTGCCGAACCGCTACATTTCGAGGGCGTAAACAAACTAGCACAAAGACACACAAACACACACACACACACACACACACACACACACACACACACACACACACACACACATACACACACTTATACTTTAGAGCAGTGCTACTCAAAGTGGTTGTCTGTGGATCGGTGCCGGTCCGCAAGCCATCAGCTGCCGGTACGCAAGCCATCAGCTGCCGGTACATGGCGAGTTTCCAGAAAAGAAAGAAACATTATAAAATGCTTATAAAATGCTTATGTAATATTGTATTATTTGTTTACAAAATAAACATAAGATAAAAAAAAAAATTGACAACTTTTATATTGTTTCCGGTATAAATTAACACTACTAAGAAATATTACCGGTCCCTGGTACATTGGAAAAAATAACTGCCGGTCTGCCACATCAGATAGTTTGAGAAGCACTGCTTTAGAGCAGAGCGTTAGGAAAGTAAATGACTTAATACCATATGATAAACCAACAGGAGTTACGTAATCACTTTCAATAGCTTACCGCTGATTCTGCTACGAGAAACAGAGATGAGTGCTTGTGTAACGTGCTGTAGCTTCCTCGGAGCCATTAAAACGAAGTGTATGTTTATTTCGGAAAGCAGTTAGATAGGTGAAGAGGGTGAGAAGCCCTGTTCAGTGATGCACATACATGGTCTGATCAATAAGTATTGGAACTGTTGCCATAGTAACGAAGCTAAAGCAGACAGAGTGAAACCCCTTGCCACCGATTGACCATGAACTCTGCTGTGCATACGCACTAAGTTATAACGTTCTAGCACACTTCTGCTGTTTGCAACAGTGCTTGACAATGACAGTGAAAGTTGAGCAGAGAATCTGCATCAAATTTTGCCAAAAGCTTGGCGATACCTTCTCAGAGGCCTACGCAAAGTTTTAAAAAAACTTTCATCGTTCTCGACACAATGAAGAAGAGTACAATCCTAACCCGAGTGTCTTTGTGGTTAGCTGAAAGCAGTTTTGGAACAAACTTGGCAGACACGCTTCTACTACCCAAATCTTCAGTGATAATGGACTGAACTGAACCGTAACTAATCTGCACATCCCCTGACAACTTACAGATGGTGATTCGACGATTTACCCTCACAGCTGCACGCACACCAGTGATGTTTTCTCAGTTCTGCTGGTGGCGGGTCTCCCAGAACGTTCGTCAATATCAACATTTTTTCGGCCATCTTGAAAACGTCTGAACCATTCGTACACTTGTGTGTGACTTGTACACTCCTCTCCA